>NW_024356397.1:2451293-2626903 GCF_902729225.1 Pteropus medius
GAGGAATGGAGGGGACCAGGCAAAGATGAGAAGAGTAAGATAAAAAATGGGAGAGGAAGAGAGTGGAGTAAGAAGGGGCATGAAGATAGGCAGGCAGGACAGAAAGAGAGCTGTAACTCATCTTCAGGAGCACTCAGGTCCCCTTTGGTGTGTGTTTGTGGAACACCTTACCCCCACCCCTATCTCCAAGAAAGGGGAGATAAGCAAACCTTAGGGCTCCCACATCTCCAGCCAGACCCCAGTGCAGAGGGTAGTGTCTCTCAGACCTCAACCAACCATGACTGGACCCAGTGGACACTGGAAGAATGGGTGGTGAGGACTGCAAGTGTCCAGAGAGGAAGCCACCCCAGGAAGCTCAGTGGGTGAGCCATTGAGTGAGCCAGCCCCACCCTGAGCTGATTCTTGAGAAGGAGTGTATATGCACAAGAATTCATGTGTGGCTTTTTTTGTGTGTGGAAATGTATATTGTGCAGAAATGTACATGTGTATATTTATTCATTGTTTTAATAAACATCTATTGAGCACCTACTGTGGGCCAGGCACTGTGATAGATGAGGATATAAAGGTCAACCCAGGTACATGCTTTTTGTCTTCACGGGGCCAGCAGTCTAGCATACACATGCATGTGTATGTATGTATATCTGTGAGTATGTGTTTAAGTAGAAGCATGTGCATGCCTATTTGTGTTCATATACACATATGTGTGCTTGTAAAAGTATATAGAGTTTTGAGAAAAGACAAAGACAAACAAGAACAAAAACTGCAAAGCAAGAAATGCAGCAGAACCTCTGACCTTTCCGGCAAGGTGAAGTATTCTCAAAATCCCAGAATAACCAGGGGGTCCAAAGGCCAGACCAGGGATGTGGGAGGGAGTAGCCAGGGAGGTACCCTGGACTGTATCCCCCAGAATCTATCCAGGTGAAGCAAAGGCCTCAGACACAAGTTCCTGGGTCCAGAAATCCCAGCTGTGAGTCACCACCCCATGCCATCCCAGCCCCCATGGAGACCTCACCGGGTCTGCAGCCAGCCGGTTGGGGATGGTGGGGGTCTGCTGGTCAACACACACCACCTTTTTCATGTCCTCGAAGCTGGGATCATTGGGTACCACATCATAGAAGGGTGGCCTGTAGTCTTCCACGATGCCTGGGAGTGAAGGGTGATGGAAAGTGACACAGGACCCCAAGAAGGCCCAATACCACCCAGAGGAAACCAATTGCCTGACCATGCTACCCTTTAGAGGAACATTATAATATTAGAAATATATTTATAAATAATAATTACTACTGCTTATTTTGCCATGTGCCAGGCATTGTGCTATAAATGCTTTACATGCATTATACTGTTAGTCTTCACGATAATCTTATTAGGTAGGTACTGTTATTATTGATGAAGAAACTGATGGTCAGAGAACCTGAGCCCAAGGTTACACAGCTAGTGATGGCAGAGTCAAGACTTAAACTCATCTCATTAGATTCCTAGGCCAGATCTTGTTCTACTGCTTCCCACCCAGGGTCTGGGTACTGCCTGTAGGTCCCAACTAACACAGATGCCCAATAATACCTAAAATTTACTGAGCACTTACTATATGCCAGGCACTATCCTAAGTGCATTGCATTAAATCCTCGTAACAACCCTATGAGGTAAGTAAATACTGAGTTCCACTCTATAAGCAATTAAATTAAGGCCAGAGAGGTTAAGAAGCTTGTCTAAAAATCACACAAGTAGAAAGTGACAGCTGAGATTTAAGCCCAGAAAGTCTACCCAAAGCCCAGGCTCTTAACTTCCAAATTTTATAGACTTAAGGGATAGTAGCTGGTTGACTGCTAGGTGAGGGTGTAGAAAAAGTAGAAGGGAGAGAAAATACCTCTCTTAAGAGAAAGAGATTTTTACCCAGGTCCAAATAGCATCCCCCCACTCTCAGGGATGGCATAGGCCTCTGCTGACCCTCTCGGCCGGCATCACCCCTCCCTTATACCAAGTGTGTCGTCCTTAGCAGGAGCTTTCTGAAAATGATGGCTGTGGAGCTGCAGCCAGCTCAAGCAGAAGAGGCCAGACCCAGAAAAAATGCCCCATGCTGCACCCTGCTTCCCAGGCCGAGGATGGGGGCCAGGGCCACATAGTCGAAAACCTCGGAAGAGCCTGCGCCAGCTGTTCTCCCCATGGCGGGCTTCCAGGTCAGCCCCTGTGCAGCTCGCGCCCTAATCAGTGCTGCACAGAGGCCTGAGCGTGTCTAATGGGCCTTTAATCAGTGCCGGGGCTGACACCAGATTACAGTGTTTATAATGCGCCACGAATCAGTATGGGACTGACAGAGCTTCCCTCCGCCCCAGGAGCCAGCAGTCAGCCATCCCCTCAGCCCTGGCTGGTCCAGCCTTCCTCATCTGCCTGCAGCCTGGTCCAAGTAGCCTTGGTCTTTCCAGGTGCCCCCTTCTCCTACCCCGGCCTCTAGAGCTGACTCTGAACTTTCAAGCCTGAAGAGGCAGGAATCTGATGCCTTTGAGTCTCCCAAAGGGTCTAGTTACACCTCAGCCTGATGAGAGCAAATGAAGCCTGGCATGAGGCTGGCTCCTCATAGATGCTCAGGAAATAAGAATTTACCTCTCCCCAAGGAACAGAGCTCCAGTCATATCCTGAGGCTTGTCCCCAATCTATCAGGACCTCTGGCAACCCCTCCATATGGACAGCCTCCACGAAGACTGACAAGCCTCTCCACCCAATCCACACCACTACCCATCATCCATCTACCCCACGGCTGAGAGGCCACTGGCCACATGGCTGCTCACTATACGGGGTCAATGAGAATGAGGTCCCTCTGCCTGCTCCTGGCCCCTCAAATTTGAGTTCTTTGTGGCACCCACAATAATAATGAGGCAGCAATAAACAGGCAGTTTAGGCACTATTATACCCTGCATTTTTGTGGTCAAGGAAGCCAAGGACCAGAGAGGTTTAAGTAGTACAGTGGTAAAGAGCACTGGTCTTAGAGTCAGATTGCCTGGTTTCAGACTCCAGTGCTGCCTCTAGCCAGCTGTAATTCTGTGCCTCAGTCCCCTCATCTGTAAATGAGGATGATACTGTGTCAGGCATTCATTATGACAACAATAATTGACACTAATATTTACCGAGCTACAGAACAGCTCCATACACTGTCTTAAATACTTCATTTGGATTATCTCAACTACTAGAAACTATTTTTATTCTCATAAATGAGGAAACTGAGGCATAGAGAGCAGGTTAAGTAACCTGCACATGGTCAGTGGCAAAATCAAGAACTGAACCTAGGCAGTCTAATTCCCAACCCATTTTCTTAACCACTAAGCAACACCAGCTTCCTGCCAACATAGGATGATTAAATAAGACAATACATGTATATTACATGGCACCTGGCACATATTTAAGCTCAATAAATGTTAACTGCTATTAATATTTCTGTTATTATCACTTACCCAAGATTTCACAGCCAGAATCACAGACTCACAGACTCAGATGAACCTTAAAAGTTCACTCAGCTGAATCAGCTAGCGACTGGTAATGAAGGGAATACAGGTGGTTTGGCCACAAAACTCTCATACTGCAGGGACATGCCATGGCAGGAAGACCCCATCTCCTGCCTGTCTATCCACCTGCCCCATTCCCCTTTCCTCACCCCGTGCCGGATAGGCCCTCACCATTGACAATGGTCCGGCGGGCGATCTCCCACAGCACCAGACCAAAGGCCCAGATGTCAGTCCACTTGTAGGACTCAAAGCAGTCGGTACGGATCTGTTCGTCCAGCACCTCTGGGGCCATGTACCGTTTGGTGCCTACTCGAGGGTTGTTGCCAATGTCCAGGTAATCACTACTCTGGGAGTGCATCACAGCCAGGCCTGTGGGGACGGGGCCTGTCACTTCTGCCACTCGCCTGAGCCCACAAACAGGGCGCAAGGCGAGGATGGAGGTGTGACACAGAGGTGCAGGCAAATGGAGACCTGCCTCAGGGTGGGCTGGGAGAACAACTGTCCCAGTTTCATTTCACTTGTGTAGTGCTTTCTAGGTACCCAAGAACCCAGTGAGATGTTAGCAGGCAAGGCAGGCATTATTATGCCCATTCCGCAGAGCAGAACCCCAAGGCCCAGTTATGGGAAGCAGTGTAGTGAATGAAGCTAGGATGAGAACCCAGGTTCCTGGCTCCCTGTCCCTTTCTCCTAACTCTTGGGAGTTGGGGTGATGTGGTGGAAGGAGTTTGGGCTGGAAAAGGGTGTTATGCAACTTGTGGGGCTCTTGTGGAGGTGAAATGAGACAGCAAACATCTCTGTAAGTTTTAAAACGCCAATCCGTATCGTCGTCGTCCACAGGCATGCAAATAGGCCAAGGCGGAACCAAGAGCAAATGGAAAGAGCGCGAACCTCGAACTCCGCCCCCCAGCGAAGAACCCGCCCCGCCCCGCCCCGCCCCGTCCCTGCGAAGTGCGGGTCCTTTCTCCACCCCACTCCCTGCGAAGGGCCCGCCCCTGCCCCGCCCGGCTCACCCAGGTCCGCGATGCAACACTGCAGGTTGCTCTTGACCAGCACGTTGCGACTCTTGAGGTCACGGTGGGCAATGGCGGGTTTGCCCTGCGTGCCGAAGATCTCCACATGCAAGTGCGCCAGGCCGCAAGCCGCGGACACAGCTAGCCTCAGGGCCAGCTGAGGCTCCAGCGTCTGTCTCTGCAGAAAGTCATAGAGCGAGCCATGCTCGTGGTAGTGTGTGATGAGCCACAGCTGCGTACTCGAGTTGCGGGAAGTCATGTCCGAGGCGATAAAGCCTGTGAGCAGAGGGTCAGGTGGCTCAGCAAAGGGGCTAGGGATGAGGGAGGCTGGACTGGTCAGGGTCAGGGCTGGGGCTGAAGGCAGAGGATGGACTGGGTCAGGGCAAACTTAGGGTTGGGGTGGAGGCTGGTCTGGCTTAGGTCAGAGAGGAAGCTGGAGTAAGAGGTTTGGGCTGAGAGCCGGCTGGGAGTCCTTCAGGGTTAGGTCAGGGTCCAGAGGCTGGGGACTCCAGCCCTGAGTGCAGGGGAGTAAAAGCCCGGGGTCCGGCATAGCGTCCCCAGCTTGCCTAGGATGTTGTCGTGTCTGAGCAACACTGTATTGTAGATCTCAGTCTCCCGGAACCAGGACTGTTCATCCCTTGAAGAGAAGATCTTGACGGCCACACTCTCACCATGCCACAGGCCTCGCCACACCTCACCATAGCGGCCTTTGCCTGATCCAGTGGCGGGAGGGGAGGGAGAAGATCACACAAGCTCCTGAGCACAGTAGTCCCCAGAAGTGACCTGCATCTTGATGGTGCACTGACCCCGCTACAGAACCTCTGACACTTGTATTTAACTTAATGCAGACCCAAACCCCTCTGGCAGGCCACCCCCATCCGCCTCTTGTTCCTCATCAGCTCCCGCAGATGGATCTAGCCCTGACTCATCTCCAACACCCTCCCTGCCCAGCAGAATTCCCATTCTGAGCCAAGCCTAGCCCCTCCTGTGACTCCAGAGGTCAAGAGCTCCCTCAGCCCTCCAGGCTCATGGGAACCCTTGGTCCCCATCCCCAGGCTCACCCACTGCTCACCCACACACTCCACCAGCGCGACCTGCCGCGCCACTGTCCTCTGCACCAGGAAGGGGAGCCCCGAGCCACTGCCCGTGGTGCAGTCGCTGTCCAGGAGGTCCTGGAAGTACCGAGAGCCCACTGAAAGGCTGTCCCCACCCATTCCAGTTCCCTTCTCCTCCCTCAACCAGAGTCCTGCTACTGTGTCTCTGCACGCTCCACACTCATCCAGCCCCCCACCCACTGAAATTGGAGTGTCTGTGATTGTGCCTTTCTCAGCTACCTGTCAATCTGCATCCCCTCTGATTCTATGGCTCCTGCCTACCCTTCCCCCCACCCCATGTCCCAAGTTCCCCATGCCCTTACCCCCAACATGCTGTCCCCCCTGCTCAGATGCCTTCAGGATGAGGCTGGACTCGCCCAGCTCGCTGTGCAGGCCCCGATGCTTCTCCTGCCTCCGCCGGACATGCCACAGGCCCAGGGTACCCAGGGCCACCAGGGCCAGCAAGGCCAACACAGGGCCCAGGATCAGAGGCAGCTGGCCATCTACTTGCGGCTGCTCCGGAGTTGGGGTGGCTGCCAGAGGGGGGACACTGAGACCCAGCTTCCACCAGGCTAGAGTCCTCCCCATCTTACCACTCTGCCATCAGATTCCAGGGTCCTGCCTCCCCCACCCTCCTGGCCAGAGCATAAGAAGAAAGCAGGGTAGGAGGACAGGGTCTGAGAAGATGAGGAGGAGTTGCTGGGGCAGTTGGACATACCCTTCAGCACCAGGGACACATTGTGGTTGCAGAGGGAGCTGTTGCAGCAGTAGTGGTTGACGAATTCAGTGGGGCGCCCCCTGCAAAGCTCCTGGTGCATGTTCCCGCAGCCCCTATGTTCCTGGGGGTGCCTGCCCTCCTCCCGCACCAGCACTACGGTGCACCAGGCCCCCTGGCAAGTAGGCCCCTTGCAATGTGGATTCTCACACGTACAGGTCACCAGTGGGCCCCGAGAGGGCTTCACAGGGTCACCTGGGAGACACAGCAGAAGCTCAGCCACTCTGGGCCCAACTCTCCAGCTGAACCCCACACCCACTGCCCTCTCCTTTCTGATCTCCCAAACAAACCCCTTAGTTCCACCTTCAGATTATCTTTCACTGAGAACCAGGCCTCTCTCCAGTCCCTCATCCTAGGACCTCCCCTCCCGGTTCCAGACCCAGCCCTGGCCCCAGCCCCAACCCTAAGGGCTCTCCCAGGCCCTCCTTGCCAACATTCCCGCACTCTGTACCCCCCAGTCAGAAGTTCTCATCGTGAAGTCTAGTAGAAAACCAGCCTGCAGGTTTGGATAAAGAGGGCAGCAAAAGAGGGTTGGGGTAGCTAGTCTAATAGAGCCTATCTTCTGCCCTCCAGCCAAGCTCCAAAGTCCCTTTTCCCCAATTCCTCAAATTCAGCCTCAGCAAGAGCTGAGCCCAGAAAACCCTTTCTCCATTCAGGCCCCTGTTCCCTATCTGCTCCCCCAGTACTCACCCTGGTTCAAGCCCAAGGCCATCAGTAGCATCAGAAGGCCTTTCCTGGGGGAGTCCAAGGTCATGGTTCTGGAGAGAGGAGCAGGAGAGGGGGTGCAGTAAGATCTGTGAAATGTAATCCCCTCCGTGTTTTCAGCCACTAACTGTGGCTCCCTCCCACCCAGAGGAAATCACTGGGAGTGTTTTATGGGGGGGGTTGGTGGCAGGGAGGCCTCCTCCCTACTCTCTGTGTCTGGCTTTCAGGCGGGGCCTGCAGGGGAAGTCCTGGTTCACTTCCCCATGGAAACCATCCTGTTAGGGGTAAAGGGTGAGGAGCCATGTTTAAGTAACCGACAGCTTGGGGGACTCCCAACTCTGCACCTCTGCTGCTGAGCTCTGACTGGAAGGTGCAGAGGGCATGGGGCTGGGGTAGAAGGATCATTTATGCAGCAGCACCCCTTCTGTTCTCTCTTGCCCACCCCCTCCCAGCCTCCCACCCCTGCCCACCCTTCCCAGTGCCCCCCAAAGCCCTGGCTGCCTCAAACATAAACAGACTCCTGTCTTCACTTCCTGCCATTCAGGGTTCCGCCAAGCTGGGAACAGGAATCAAGATTGTTTAGATTGGGGTCTGGATAGAACAGGCAGGAGTCACGCACAACAGGGAGTTCAGGACATATTCTCAGGGCAGGCTGAAGCAGCCACAGAGTCTGGAGGAGCCGCCTGGGGCTGGAACACACCCCCTGTGACAGAATCCTTGGGCTACACCTTGTAAATCACAAAGCTCAGTTCCTTATTGTAGAGAAGATGGAATTAAGGCTCAGACAGGGAAGGAGACTTGTCCCAGGTCAGATAGGATTCAGTGGCAGTACCAGGAGTATAACTCAGGTGGCCAGACTCCCAGTCCAGTGCTCTTCCCACTCTATCTTCCAATCCATGGTGGCGGCCCATGTCTGAGCCCTCAGAGCTGTAACAACCATACAAAGCTTCCACAGTGCTGGCTCACACTGGTGAAAGAACCCTCTCTGCAACCTCACCGGAGTATAAGAAGCCTTCGCTATACCATTCCCTGGTCCCCTTCTCTTTTTTTGCTGTCCTGAGAAGGAGTAGGGTAGAGCCAATGATGTGGGAAGGAAAGTGAAACACACTTAGCCACTGAATGTTTGGCCTTCCATGGCTGGCTAAGGTTGAACTTTCCCCGAAGTTTTATGAAGAGTGTTAAGGGAAGTAATTTTAATCTATGACAGTCCCCAAATCAAGTCCCAAACCAACGAACGCTTCAGAAACCACCCCCTTCTTCATTTCTCAAAGGTTTAGAACAAGAAGATAAGGGCTGGCAAGAACTGAGGTCAGACAGTAAGAAAGACTTTCTGAATAGTGGAGAATGTGCAGGTGTGTGCCTGGGGACTGGATCTCTAGACAGAGGCAGCTAAAATAAGGGAGGGGGAGTGTCTTCTGGCATCACATGGTAAGGCTGGTAGGGCTGGACATATGGCCACATAAGCTGCAGGAGGCCCACAGACTAAGAAGACTAGTACCAAATGAAGATCCATGATGCTGAGCCTCTGAGGGCAGGATGGCTGGGGGGTTGTGGGGAGAGCTCTGTATGCCTCTCTGACCGGTGGCAGCTCTGGCCTTCCTGCCTGGGCTTCCTCTGCCCCAGGGGCCCAGGGCTGAGGGAGGAAATGGAGTCCTGGGCTGCTGCAGCTGTGTCCCCAGCCTCTGCCTGACCTCCTGCCTCTTGCCCCTCCCGGCAGGCAGTGAGGACTCCAGCAAGCACTCTGCAGTGGGACTGGAGGCTGTAGAGGGAGCCCCAGACAAGCTGAATTTGTCCACTGGTATAGGCAGGAAGCCATCCTTTGCTTGCCCAAGCAGCTGGGAGAGAGATCCGACTGGGGAAAAAAAAAAAAAGTGGAAAACGATGAGGATGAATCTGGTGTCCTAGAATCCTCTACCCATGCTCCACTTCTCTGATCATGCCCCAGTACACCTTCTCACTTACTTTATCATGCATCAGAATCACCTGAAATGCTTCATTAGAAATGCACATTCTTTGATCTCACCCTCACTCCAGATTCTGATTTGGTCTATCTGGGACCAGCAAGAAACATGCATTTTTTAGAAGTTCCCCAGGTAATTCTGATCAGTGGGTCCCATACTGAGAAACGTGTCCTACACAACACGAAGACTGGTCTCCACACTTTCATTTCACAGGTGAGTGCGAGTGGGATAAAGAGGGTGGGACTCTTATTCCCACCCAGGGACCACGTCCTCTCCTGGAGAACACAAGGCTTAACACAGACACCAGGGACTTGGAGACATTGTGGAGGGAGGGCAGGTCCAGGGCTTTGCTCTTTACATCCACCTCAAGCCTCCCAGGCCCAGGAACAGCGTAGGGAGGGCCTGGCAGTGTTTGCAGAATATGCTTCTGCTCTAATCCTGGAAATGTTAGTGTAGTAAAATTATGACTGTCCAATTTCTAACTGTCTCAGTGTAAGGTTAAGTACAGGAGGGTGCTGAGTCCTGACCAGTCCAAACTCAGATCTGACCCTGTATGATTGGCCCTGAAACCTGACTCTAGCACAAATGAACTCCTGGGGACTAACAGTATCCTTTCATTTCTAAGCAAAACCTCGTGAAGGATCTCCTGCTGAATGAAGCATCACTGTTGCCCGCCAGAAATCACAAATGCTAAACTAATACCAAACATTAACTAACCACTGTGAAATCCTTAGTAATAAGAGCTAAACTTCTCTGAGTATTACTTAGGTGCTAAGTGCTAAACTTCAATGGTTGATCTCATTTAATCTTTATGACAATCTAGTGGGGAAACTGAGGCTCGAGAATGTTTAGTTTCTCACCCATAATTAACATATGTGCCTTGATCAATTTAAATTGCTGATCGTAAATCCTTCCTCGGTCACTTTATTTCTCCAATTGTTTGGTGTTAGGTGAGCCCCCGCAAAGGAGGAAAAAGAGCCAGTGCATCTCAGTGATATTAACAGATGGCCTGCTGCTATTATCATCAACAGGTGCCTAATGTGGGTTTGTTTAGATGGAGAGACAGAAATCATCTCTTAGCTTTAGGCTTAGTCACAGATGGAAGAACCAAAGTAGGGGTGTGCTTGGAAGGTGGTTGTCAATCTTTCTTCTGCATCACACCTAAGGGATCAGTAAAATCCACTCTCATCAGCAGCAGTGGCTCAGCACAGCAGTGACTGTCACAGGGCCGGAAGTGCTTTCCTCTGCCCATCAGCAGGTCTGACCAAAATAGCAAAGGGCCAGACTGAGCTGCTCCTATGGGGTTGCCCCTTACCAGATATGAAGCATTTTCATCGCCGTCACTTCATTAGCCCTTCACAGCAGTGTGATGTAGCACCATGCCTGCATTTTAGTGTATCAGACAGAACACAGAGGCAGCACAGTATAGCACAGAGGTGGGATATGGGCTCTGGATCATATAAACCTGGTTTCAAATCCTGCCTCTGCCACTTAGAGCTATGAGATAAGGGCAAGTTATTTAAGCTTTCTGAAGTTTAGGCTTCCATGTGTAAAATGAGAATAATGATAATAATAGTGCTCATTTCATAGGTTTAATGTAGTACAATTATTTAGCAGAGTACTAAATGGTACATAGTAGGCACTTAACACATGTTAACAAAAACTCAACCATCCATTTACACCATCCATGGAGCTTTGGACAAGTGATTCAAGTCTGAACCTGCTTCCTCTTCTGTAAGATGGGTAAAATAACCCTCCTGCTAAGCTGTGTAGAAGATTGCAAGAGAAAAATGTGTCTACATAGTAAGTACTCAATAAATGGTAGCTACTTTAACCACCCAATGAGATGTAAGGACAGGTAGTAAGACAAATGTGGCAGTAAAGGATTAGAGGGGACAGACCTCGCTCTGACAGAAGCTGCCAATGAATAGAGAGGGGGTGAAAGCTACTGTCCACTACGGCCCTGACCTTGTAGAAAAAAGAGGGGGTGGGCTCAACAGTACTGGCCTCCAGAGTGGACTGGAAACATGAAATTCCTACCTGGAGGGGACTGGGATCTCTCTGGCCTGAGTCCTGAAGGAAGGCACAGGGATGATCTGACCACACAGGGTTGGAGGTGAGGTTTGCGGACTGGTATTACAGTGTCAGATTTCTTGAGAGCTGCAAGGGCTAGTCTGAGAAAGGTGGACTTCAATGGGAGGCTCAACAGCGTCTGAGGTGGATCCTCACTCCCAGGTCAAGCCAGCCCCCTGGAGGGACACGACACCCCTTCTCTGTGAGTGAAGCAGGGCAGGAATCCTTGTGCTCATTTTACATGGAGAACACAGAAGTGACTGGCTGCAGGAGAAGTTTTCTGATTCTCAGTCCCCTTGCAGTCCAGCTCCCTCCCAGTAATGGGCAGATGTGGGGGAGGACAAGGGGCAGCTTGCGCTCCTGATGGGCTGGGACTGGCCCTATAGCGCCCTCTCCGAGACCTGCCATAAGGAAGGGCCTATTCGTGGTAGAGTCGGGCCGCCCCCCACCCGGCACCCCCCGGCGGACCTCTTCTCACCTCTAGGCCTGCCCTGGGGGCGGCGGGGCGCAGGCGTGTGGCAGCGGCGGCTGTCGCACGATGAGCGCTGGCGGCGGGCAGGATCCTGGCGCCGCCTGGGATGGGACTGGGGCCGGGGAGGGGCTCGCTCAGCGCGGCTGGCTCAGCGGCCTCCCGGGACTGGGAAAGGGGCTGGAGCAAAAATGTTTCTTATTCCAGCGTCTTCCTGCCTGGCCCGGCTCCACCACTCCCTCCTAATAAACAGTTTCCTATTGCCCAGCTCGCCGACTGGCCGCCTGCTTGCCCCTCACCGGGGCTGCAGGACCCGGACCCTCCCTCACGCTGCTCCCCGACCCCGGGGCAGCCACCCCCTCAGCTGCCCCCAGCTCCGGGATCACGGCCTGCAACCCCGCTCAGAGCCTCCCACATCGGCCTCCCCGAGGGGGCCTCATGGGGTCCGGACAAGAGCCGTGGGGGCTAGAGTAACAACGGGAGGCACCATCTGGCGGGGAGGTAGGGGTGTGGTGGGGGCGCCCCCTGTCGCTGGGAGCAGCTGAGGGGTGACCTGGAATCCCGAGGTGGGAAGGGGCCACCAAGGGAAGGGCATGCGAGGAGGGCTTTGGGGAGGGAAGTTACCTGTTCCTACCCACCTTCGACCCAGGTCCTAGGCCTAGGAGGCTCACAGCAGCAAGAGCAGAGCTTGGGGCTGTCAGGGTCCTGAAACATTTTGGCCCCGCCCTCTCCTTCCGCCCTCAGGGACTCCCCTCTCTTTCCAAATCCTTCAGCCTCCTCCCTCCGTCCCCTTCACCCCCTCTTGTCCCTCCCCTCTTCCGCAGCCTCTCTCTGCTCAGCTCAGGGTAAACAGGCCCAGATGGGGCGGCTCTGGGTAGATGGTGAGGATGATCTGAGCCCCTCCAACCCTCTGACCGCTGCCAGTGACAAGGATGCCTCTCCCCACCGTGGGGGGTCAGGATGGAGGGAGAGGCTGGGAATTTTTTGGCCTGCCCGCTTTGAGGCAGGGCCCTCACCCCACCTAATAGAGTTTTAGAGACCAGTACTAGAGCTTCCCTCCAGACACTGCTCTGACAAGGTGGACAGGGCTTTGGAGGAGAGGAGAATGGCTTCTCTCCCAGGAACAAACTCTTCCTCCTGATGCCCTTGCACAGGCTCGGGGCACTGATGTCATCGTCTTGCTTCATTTGTTCCAGGTACTGTGAGCGCACTGAAGGCAGGACTCCTGACTTATTCCTAGGCTCCTGGTTAACCACCAAGACTCTGAAGTCTGAGAATCCAGACAAGTGTAACCTTAGACAAGTGACATCTCTCATTCCCTCAGTCCTCCATCTGTCCTCCATGGGCATAATAAACACTGCCAGCCTCATAGGGTTGGCTGAGCCTGACACAGGATAAGCTCTCAATGAAAGCGTTTAACTTAATAAATGAAAAGGCTGAAGGGGGGTGCCCTCAGCCAAGTGGAAAAACGTGGGTATTAGAAGCAAGAACAGATCTCTAAGGTATTTTCCTCTCATATAGAGATTCTGTAAAATGGACCACAGCCCCTCCCCCCCCCCACCCTTGGACAGGAATAGAGGCTGGGGGACACAATGGCTAAATGCTCAGGCATGCATCAATTGTTAACTGACCTCACTTCCTCTGCTGAAACCCTCCCCACTCTCCACCCGCAGCTGCTTCACTACTTGTGAGCATGTGAATTCCAGAACCAAGGCACGCCCAAATTTCAGTGTCAGGACAGAACTGTGTCCTGTAGCCAATAGGAAGTACTATGGGATTACAGTATCTGCTCTTACAGATTAAAGTGGCCACTCGACACTCTATTAGCTGGAGAACTGGGAGTGTGGCCTGTGTCCGTCTTTCGTACCCACTCTCTCCGCTGCCCTGCTATGGCTTCTGATAAACCTCTTCCAGCCCCAGCCCATGGAACTCTGTCCTGGGAGGAGAAAGCATTCAATTTGAGACACACACTGAGAACAGAAACATTGAGATGAACAAGAGCTGAGAGTCCCCACTGAGAGTCAGTGAGGGTGGGGACTTTATCTGGGAAGAGTTCATGAAGCAGATAAAAGTAGAGTACGATTTGGAGGAGGAAGGCAAGGCCTGATGGGGAACAGGTTATTTTTCATGCTGGAGTCTTCCCCACCTCCCTGGCAGTGAGCCCTCTGGACCCTGACTGGTGCTCTTTGGAGCTTCTTGTGAATCCCATGCCTTACACAGCAAGCAGAAAACCTGCGGAGGGCATCAGAAAAGGGACAGTTGGAGAAGGCCGTGGAGACTGAGCCCAGTGAGGAAAGGGAAAAGGAATCGCAGACTGTGTCCAAGTCTACAAGAATTAATTACTCAAGAGGACCAGCTGTTCCTCATAATCAGTGAGGACAGAACAAGAGGAAACAGGCCCAAAGGACTAAGATTTAAATTTAGATATTTACAAGGATTTCCCAGCAGTGTGTGAAGCAGAGGCCTGGAGATCCTGGGAAGGGTATACAGGTGAAACTTCAAGGAGATTCTCACCTATGAAAGGCAGGTGACCTGGAGTCTGGCATGAAGGCAGAGGGATGGACAACTTGACTTTTCAGAACCAGCTAGGAGTATTGAGTTCAAACATTGCTCTTGCCACCTGGGCAGGACCAGTTCATGGGTGTTTAAGCTGTGGAGACACACAACCCCTCGTCCCCCCATGCTTGGTTTAATGCTCTGCTGTTGCCATCTTGAAATTCTTAATAATGTTCGAACAAAGGGCTCGGCATTTTCATTTTGTACTGAGCCCCACAAATTATGTAGCCAGTTCTACACCAGGGTGAGAAAGAAGAAAGAGCAAGGGAGGAAAATTAGCAGAAGGTGAGCTGAGCTTTGTTGCTCTTAAATTGCAGAGTGAGAGATTAGGTCAGACAACCCAGGGATTTTTCAAATGTGAGAGACATAAAAACAATAGAACAGGGTACCAAGGAGGAAGAACTGTCGGTATCTTTTAGGAGAGAAGTGAGGCAGATACCTGTGAATTCCATTTTCCATCTATTCAACACAGAAGAGAGAGTCTCGGCTTTGTGAGCTGGATGAAGCCGAATTTTGCCTGGAGGAAGAGGAAGTGACCTCTTGAGGTCTCCTGCAGCTCAGGGAAGAGGCGCCATGGTGTCCTGGTTCCAGGCTAGGATCACCACTCTGGGCCTCAGCTTCCTCCTCTGTACACTGAGGCGTTTAGACCAGATACTCCCGAAGATCCTTCCCAGCTTTATATGATCTTCTTTGGCTCTAAAGTTCAAGAAACTACTTGGTCTCAGGCTCTGTTACCACAGCTCAGGTAAAAAGGCAATTTGTCTGTGCCCGTTTGGGGAATGTGGGGACAGCCCAGAACCTTAGGAAGAGGCTGACAAACAGGAGCCAGATTTCCCAAGCCACCGAGTCACCTTCCTTTTCTTCTCCAGCTCCTCCAGGATATACCCTAGATGGATTCATCCGCTCCTGGTCCACCCCTGGGCCCTAGGATGACTCATCTCAGGATGGAACATCTTGAGGAAGGGCTGGCACGTCAGGTCTGAGATTAGACGATGCCCACACAATGCCTTTGGGTGGGTTGGCATGCCGCCTGGGCTCTGATGAGAAGCTGCTCTAGGACTGTCTCCTCCCTTGCAGTCCAGTGACCTCTGGATTTGTCTCTCTCCACAGGACTCCTTGAGGCTCTAACTCTCCTCCACCAAACTGACCCCACCAAAGGAAAAAGAGGAAAGGGAGTGGAAAGAGCCCAAGCTTGGAGTTGGAGCCACCGTGTGTCAATCTCAGCTCCCATACCCGCAAGAAATGGCTGGTAATTCCTTTTCTGTCAATTCTCAGAATAAAAGCAAAATATCTGTGAGAGCCCTAACAGCTGGAAAACCCACACAAACGTCCAGTTTGCTTTAAGGGAGGGAGGCTGATCTGTGGGATAGGAGAAAGCATGAACCAGGAGTCTGGAGATGGGAGGCTTGGCTGTGCGACAGTGGTCTCTATTTTCTTACTTGCTCAAAAATGGGTACCTCTTCTATTAATAGCTACCTGAGGGGTTGTTATACAGATGAATGTGTAGTTACTGCAGAGGACTTTGAAGTATGAGGCAGCCATTCTGAAAAAAATGCAAGATGTCCCTAATAAGCATAGGGGGAAATAAATAAAATTCTGCAGATGAGTTTATGAGAGGCAACTGTACCCACATCCCCAGACCTTCTTGATGAGGCCAAGCTATTTGTTTCTCTGACATTTACTTCGATAACTCTAAATAATGCCTTTGTAATATTATCTCTAGATTTTGTTCAGCTTTGTTGAGGTATAATCGACAAATAAAATTGCAAGATATTTAAAGTGTACATCATAATTTTTTTTTTTTTTTACACCTACAGCTCCTGGTCTTCTGAGGTGGTCTCCCATCCAAGTACTAGCCAGGCCTGACCCTGCTTAGCTTCCGAGATCAGACGAGATCGGATGTGTTCAGGATGGCATGGCCATAGACCATCATAATGATTTGATAAACATATACCTTGTGGTAGGATGCCTTCCATATAGTTAACATATCCATAAACTCACATTTTATTTTATTTTTTTTTTTGGTGAGAACATTTGAGTTCTACTCTCTTAGCTAATTTCAATTTTACAGTCAGTGTTTTCAACTACAGCCACCACGTTTTACATTAGGTCCTCAGACCTTATTCATCTTATAGCTGAAAGTTTGTACCCTTTTACCAACTTCTCCCTATTTCTCTTACCCACCAGCCCCTGAAAAACACTTTTTTATTCTGTTTCTATGAGTCTGACTTTTTTTATATTCCACATATAAGAGATACCATGCAGTATTTGCCTTTCTGTTATTTATAGATTTTTTGTTTATTTTTTAATTTTTTAAATTAAGTTTATTGGGGTAACATTGGTTAATACAATTATATAATTTTCAGGTGTACGTTATAATTTGACATCTGTATATGTTATTTATGGATTTAAAAGCTTCAGAATTTAGGTCATTTAGTTTCTCTCCCTCCTAATTTTTGATCGTTAAGTTATTATTTTGTAAAAGTAAATAATATCCCTTTAGTTCCTCTTCTATTACTATCACACGGTATCTCTTGACTCTTCACTAATTAAGCAAAGATTGTGGCACCCTGCACCCTTCCCTAGAGCTGCAATTTTGCTGCCAAAAAAAAAAGGAAGACATCAACTAGCCAGGGTGAATGATCTTGTTACTGAGGGATGTTCAGTTGAAACTCAGGACAGTGGGGATGCCTTGAGGGCCTGGGTGAGCATTTTAGATGGCACAGGAGTTCCTAGAGGCATCAAGATATTTGCTTACTCTAAAAAAAAAGCAGTTTACAGCCATGCCACGCTGAACGTGCCCGATCTCATCTGATCTTAGAAGCTAAGCAGGGTCGGGCCTGGTTAGTACTTGGGTGGGAGACCACCTAGGAAGACCAGGTGCTGTAGGTGTTTTAAAAAAAAGAGAGAGAAGTGAAAAAAAGCAGAGCTTGAGTTTGCTGGGGTGAGTGTGGTCTGAGTTGGCTGGCAAGGGGGTAGGAGCCTGGCAGGTTCTTGCGTGGTGGTGAGGGGACCTTTGCTGCTCGGAGGGAGAGTTTTAAGAGTTAAGGGAAACTTCCCCAAAGGGGAGAGCTTGGTATCTGGACAAGGATGGCATCCCCAATTTCGGGGAGTAGGTAATGGCGCTGGCTGGGAGAGAGATTATTTGATAGAGGGGCTGGGTGGCTGGGTGAGGCCAGAGGCCAGCGGGATTTCCTTCAGCTCCAGCCACTCGGGTGGGTGGGACCGGATTGCTGGAGCTAGACACAGGAATCTGCCTTTGTTTCCAGCTGGAGGGGAAATGCCATAAATCCTGCCCCTTTCCACCCCTGCAGCATCTGTGCCCAGGCTCTGCCCTTCCCAGCACCAGAGGGCCTGGTACTGAGAGGCTTCAGTGAGCTCTTGTCTCCAGGACCCCCTCAGCTGCAGGCCTCTGCTCCTTATTCCCCAAGGCAGATCACTGGCACGGATGTAGGAAACAGGTCAGGAGTGTCCAAGGCTGGTCTAGAGTAAATAACTACAAAACAAGATTTAGGTTTTGACCTGTTCACTACTCTCCTTTCCTCCAGAGGGACCATGACTTTTCCCAGTTAAGAAAGATACCTGGGTCCAAAAGGAAGGCTTTAGGGCAAAGCTTAAACCTCCCTTAACGCCGCTAATTCCTGCTACAAATGGTTAGGCAGACTCTGACACTTCAACTGAAGTCACACAGGCAACGTATGGAGGTGGATGGCCAGGGGAATGCAAAGTGTTGGGGAGCAGAGAGGATAGGAGGGGATGGACCAGGAGCCCAGGGAATTGGGGGAACCCTGTCTTTTTTTTCTTTGTCAATGAGTCTATGTGCTTGTGTACCTGTGTAAGTGTTATGTGTGCTTGTGTGTGTGGCCTCTCTGGATGCGACTAGGAGTTCGTGAGCCAATGGGCCCGTGTATACTTCTGTGCCCATGAGCCTGAGGGTCCCTGTGGGACCCTAGCTGAACATATATCTGCATGTGACATGGCCTGTGTGACTCTGGTCGAAATTTCATAGTCCATCCATCCCCGAGCCTTGCCCTCAAGTCCTCTCTTCAGATCTGGTATCTTCTTTAACCACGAAGAGCCATGGTCCTTCTCAGGAAAAGGAGAGAGGTGAGCAGGTCTGAACCGCTGCATGAACCCTGGCCAGATGTATTTCTCAGAATAGCCACCGGAGATCTGGCAGGAGCGAGAGGTGGGCCAGGGGGATGGAGGGGAAACCGTGGGGAGGGGTGAGGCTGTCCTGGTGGTTGGTGTGGTGAAAGATGCATGGATGTTTTCAACCATTTGGAATGTATGACTGCTGGAGAGTAGGGAATCCTTTCTAGATGCCCCCATTTGGGGAAAAGAATGCCCCCGTTGGGGAACCTATGAGTTTCCCCACATATGTGTCCCCTTGCCTTCTCTTGACCCACCTGGAGTTTCCTGGGGCATGCTCTGGAATTACTGGGGTCACTGCCACTCTTGGAACCAGATCAGCCCCTGAGAGGAGGAAAGAGATGATAAAGGCCCCTCTAAGCAGCCCGGACACTGATGGAGCCTGAATTCAGTTCTTTTCTATACACATTTATTGAACCTGTACAGGCTGGGCACTGAGCCAGGAGTTAGGGAGATAGAAATGGTTTCTGCCCACATAGAAGTGAGGATAGTGTTCCCCAAGAGTTCCCACATGCCTGGCTGATATTCTCGTATGTATCAGGATAGCCAACTCTGCTGGCCCTTCTATAGGAGGTCCTCAGGGTGGGGAGTGGACACATGCACACACAGGGAGCAGGGTGTCCGGCCATCGGTGCTGCAGGAATGGGGGGTGAGTCTGGAGTTGGGAGTGCAGAGCCATGCGGGAACTGGTCTGAGAAGGCTAAATGGGATAAATGTGTGTTTTTGTTTAAGAGCCGCCAATATAGTATCCTAGAATCACAGGGGAGGCCATGAGGCTCCAAAGACACATCCGCTGGCCTCCTCCACAGAGCTGTCCCCTTGGCATTTCCTCACCCTGCCACTCAGCACAGGAACGAAAACTGCTGTTTACTGGGCGCCGAGCCAGGCGGCACTCACTGCCTCACATACTTCTCCATGTTTAGGAACACGACCACCCTGGAAGTAGCGATTATATATTATTGCCATTTGACGTTACAAATGAGGAGACTGAGGCTGGGAGAGGTCCCTGGTGGCAGAGATGATAAGAGGCAAGATCAGGATTCAAACCCAAGTCTGCAGGGCAGCTTCGCTGTGGCCTGTATTCCGAACAGCCAGGGGCCTTATCCTGGGTTCCTTTGGCTCTGCTGATGGGAACTCAGTTGAGAAGCCTCAAGAGCTGGGCTGGGGCAGGGAGAAGCCCGGATGTTAGTGGAGAGAAAGGCTCACTTTGGGTGGCACAGGCAGAGCAGCCCACATAGGCCTCTTTCTTCTCTGGTAGCCTGCAAGGCTGTCAGAAGCTGTTAGAGGATTAGAGAGAGATGGTGTGGCCTGAGAGTAGGAATTGGAGGACTGCAGGCCTGGGACTGTAGCTGCCCTGGAGATGGCCAGGGATGGAGGGGTGGGTGTTCTCCAAGATGGAGAGGCTTCCTTTGCCGGGAACCTCTATACACATTGTCCGACCTGGGGCCCAGGCGTTACTGCCTGGTCAGCCTCTTGACCAAAGTCCACCCCATGTCAGCCAGGAGGGAGGGAGAAAGCCACAGAGGGCTAGTTCTCTGGCCCTGAAGATTCTGCAGTCACCCCTGTTACCTTGTAAAATTCAAGCTGCTTGGAAGTGGGAGGGAGAATCTCAGAGAAACAGGGAACCCACGCTATGGGCAGAAGCCATGTGCTGCTGTGGAAAAGACACTGGCTTCAGAGTCCCACAGACTTAAATTCCAAGTGCCGCTTAGCCACTTACCAGCTGTTGCTTAACCTTTATTGCCTCAGTTTCCTCAACTATAAAATAGGAAGGTTGTGGGGATTGCATAGAATAATGATGGCATTAATCAGGCCAGGCATAGTGAAAAGTGCTGCATTATCTCATTTAATTCTCACCACAGCCCTGTGGTGATGTTATTATTATCTCCATTCTAGACATGCGAGTCTTGAGATTCAGTCAGAAAGGTTAAATAACTTGCCCAAGGTCACAGGCCAACTTTTAGGCCAAAAAGTGTAACCACCAAGCTGTTTCAAGCCTGTAAATGTAGTTCTTTCCCCGTCACCTATGCCCAATGCCAGTGCTGGCTTTATGTGCTTCAATTTCAGCAGTAGATGGGGAGGGAAGAATTCTGGCTCCAGGACCCTTTCATAGCACAACTCTTGGTAGCACTTTACATATACAAAGCCTTTTTACCCATGTTATCTAATGGATCATCCCAATAACCCTGTTTCCCCCCGTTTAACAGATGAGAATGGAGGCAAGAGAAATTTATGTGCCTTATTAGGGATCGCACAGGTGGGAAATGGCAAAGTTAGCCTTGAACTCATTCCAGTCCACAATGGTTCCCTTCAGAACCCTCTGGGAGAAACCACAATCTAATCCTAATAGTTGTTTTCACCTCAATGTGTGTGTGTGTGTGTGTGTGTGTGTGTGTGTGTGTGTGTGTTCCTCTAATCAAAGAACAGGTTTATTTTTAATTTTTCAAAATTTGGTAATACATGATTAAAAAGTCAAAACATCCTGTGAAGAAGAATTCCAAATAATTTATGTAGATAGTCCACCCCCATGGAGATGGAGCATAACTCCCTACTCCTTTAGTGTGGGCTTCATACAATGACTTCCTTCCAAAGAGTACAGTATAGAAAGGCGGGAGGAAAGCGTAACTTTCTGGTGGAGTAACCTGACAAACACAACCTCAGCCAGGTGATCAGTCAGGGCAACTCGACCTTGATAAGTCATGTTTATAGTATGTCCCCTTGATATGATATGATGAGAATAGCATATCACCTCTGTTGTCTTCCTCCTGAAAATCCATAATCCCGGTCTGATCACAAGAAAAAATCAGACAAATCCCAATTGAGGAACATTCTACAAAATACCTGACCAGCACTCCCCAAAACTGTCAGAGTCATCAGAGACAAGAAAGGTCTGAGAAACTGTCACAGTCAAGAGGAATCTACAGAGACATGGAGACTAAATGTAATGTACTATCCTGGATGGAATTCTAGGCAGAAAAAAGGAATTAAGTAAAAACTAAGGAAATCTGAATAGCGTGGACTTTATTAATAATAATGTATTAATGCTGGTTCATTGATTATAACAAATGTACTATACTCATGCTAATAATAGAGGAAACTGGGTATGGGGTATAAGGGAACTCTGCTCGATCTTCACGATTTTTCTAAAAATAAAATTTATTTCTTTAAAAAGTCAAAAATTTCAAAAAGACAGTCAATGAAAAGTCTCTCTTCGATCTCTGGTCAGCTGTTCAGTCTTCTGGCAGAGAAAACCGTCATGATTCTTTCCAGGGAGGTTCCAGAGAAGCAGCAGACGTTAGTGTTAAGAGTCTGGCCTCCACAACTGCATGGCTGGCTCTCAATCTTGACCTCTGCCAGTTTCTAGCTATGTGACCCTGGGCAATTCCTTATCCTCTCTGTGCCCCGTGTTCTCAAAGATAAACTCTTCGTAAGATTATTGGGAGTGTTAAATGTCTTAATATATATTATATATATTAATATATATAATATATATTACTATGTATAGTAAGTAGTAGCTTTTATTATTACAAATAGAGAAGCAAATGTACTTATGCAACAAATGCATTAAGAAAAAATATCCAAAACTTGTAAATAAGACACACAAAAAAATCACAAAGTGCCCTTTTCAGAGATACTTTAGATCATTGGCTAATAACCCCACCTATGGGTCATCTTGGGGAAGTCACTTTGTTTGACATACTGTTTACTATTGATTGGGGCCCAGATTCTGCAAAGTTAAGAGATTAACCTGTAGAAGATGGATAAATAGCAAATTATTTTTGTCTGGTAGAAAAAAATAGTTATGGTTTTATTGTCAGACAGGAATTAACTTTTTGTATCAACTTTGCAATCTTATTCCAGCATTCTTTTTTCCACTGACTGTTAATAACGATTTTTATGTCTTCCTTTGATCCATGCTGCTGGTTCACTCATTAAGTAGTTAAATGAATCTTGGTACTCACTCTATACTTGTATTTGTTAAGTTTAGCTTTGTGCACATTTTACCTTGACAAATAGTAGCATGCCATACACACTGTTCCACCTCTTGGTTATTTTCAATGAACACATTTTGAAGATAATTTCATATCAGAACATAAAGAACCTGTTTTACTCCTGTTTTACCACTATATAGAATACATCATGTGGGCATACAGTAGTTATACCCATAATCAATTCAGCCAGTGTCCTATTGGTGGGCACTTAGGTTGTTTTCACTCTTTCACTGTTGCAAACAATTCTGTATGAATAACCTTGTACATAGGTTTACAGGAGGATGGGAAGGCAAAAGGGGCTCTACAGGGCAAAGGAGCCTATGGGAGGGGCCTGATTCCCTGCTCCTAGGCTGGCCTAGCCCATCTTCCCCTGGCTCTGTGCCCACCTGGCCTCCTCTTCCTGCCTTCTCCTCTGCATCCTAAGCTCCTGGTATTGCCAGAGAGGAAGGGTCAGCCTGCGATGGCCTACAGGCCTGGGCTCTGGCTTGCTCTGGTTGGGAGATGAGGGTGCCTTGGAGAGGAGGATCTTGGGGACTTGGGGCCTGAAACTGGGCTGTAGCCACTGAGGGCACATGCTCAACACACCTTGAGGACTCTGGTAAGGGATGAGGACCCGGGGGCCAGGCACTACCTGGGGGGGCTGAGGTACTGGGGGAGGGGGAGGAGCAGTGCCTAGCAGCTCTGGCACAGACTTGCTTCGGGTGCCCAGGGCAGGTGGGCAGTCAGGGCACAGAGTCTGGCAGGCGGTGGTAAGAAAGGGACTGGCCAGGCTGGTCGTGATGGTCACAAGGTGGTCCAGGACACCCCCCTCTTGAGGAGATTGGGTGAAAGGGAGGCTCAAGGTAGTCTGTAGTCTCTCTAGGAGAGATGGGGCAGCTTGGGCCTGGGCTTGGGCCACAAGTCCAGGCAAAGCTGGCCACTCCGGTTGGTAATGCTGGCTGAGCTGCTCCACTTGGGGCCGCCGCTGCAGCTGCCGGATCCTTTGCACAGTGACGAAGCTGTCAGTCAGCACTGCCCACTCCAGGGCTGTCTTGCCCCGAACAGGATCCACTGCTGTCAGGTCAGCACCTGGGAGGGGCACAGGAGTGATGTGGGGTGGGGTGATGGTGGAGGACAAGGATTGGTGATTTGCAGGAGGGCAAATTCTTTAGCAGCAGAACTTAATTTGGATTAAATTCAAAACCAGAGTTCCATCCCGTTGCAGCTAGGATCTGGGAGCCCTCAGTGGCTACAACCCAGGGACGGGACCAGCCCCAGATCCCAACCTCCTGTTTGAGACTGGTGAAGAAAACTGAAGCACAAAGAGGGAAAAAGACTTCAGAGACACCTATGAGGCATTTCCAAACCTAGAGCAGAATAGGGACCCCCTGAACCAAGGAACTAACCAGAGGGGTGGTATGCATGTTCCTCAAGAAGGGGGAGGCCCAAGCTGTACCCTCTGGGGCAGGTGGATAAGGGGAGGGGGCCCAGTGATTCCCACTCCTGGTCCTTCTCTTCATTTCCACACCCCTCTAATCCTGGGGAAGGGAGAGGAGCAGTCACTCTGAGGCAAAGATGGGGGTGCAGAACTCCCTCCCGTCTCACCCCAAAACTAATCTGATGGATGGGGAAGGGAAAAGGTGGAGTCTTGGGTTCCTGCAAAGTGACCAACAGAGGACAGCCCCACCTCAGGGAACAATGAGGGCCTGTGACACCACAAACAGTGTGGACTTCGTCCCAGGACAACTGCACACAGTCACATGTCTCAACTACACATCATTGTGATCCTGGATCCCTAGATTGTCAGAGATGGAAATCACCCCAGAGAAGGCCAACACCCTCATTATACTGGTGAGGCCCAGAAGGGAAAGCCATCTGCCCAGGGTCACTCAGCTAGTGGCAGAGCCGGGATGAGAACTCCAGAGTCTGCTTCCAGATACCAACCTTTTCACTTAAGATTCTGCAGCTGGTCTAGGTTATCCTCCCAAACGTTCTTTTCTGGGATCACCATAAGTAATGTAAATAGAGTTATCAATAGCTGGACTTTGTTGATAGTGGGAAGCCAAGCACACTCCCCTCCTCCAAAGAATCAACCTAGACTGATCCTCCATTTCCACCTCTCTCCTCTCTGCGACTATGACAGCTGACTTAGTGTCTGTTGGGGGAGAAAGTGGAGGCCATGCCCCATGCACCTGCCATGAGAAGGGCAGCCACACATTCAGAGCGGTCCCGCATAGCTGCCTTCATCAGCGCCGTTAGCCCCCGCTGGTCCCGGCGCTCAAGGTCCAGGCCTGCATAGTAGTTGAGGAGGAGACTCACCAGAGGTGCATGGCCTGCAGAGCACCAAAGGTAGATCTTGGCTCCCCAAGAAAGGAGTGATGAAGCCCCAAATCCACCCTCCACCCAACACATCAGAGTCTGGGGTGGGAACATCATGCAAAGAGTGTGGGGCTGTGTCCCAGTCTAGAGATAGGGAGGATTGGTAGAGGGTGGGGCCAGCAACTTCATACCTGCTTGGGCAGCCAGCATGAGGGCTGTGTCCCCTTCTTTGTCCTGCTGGTTCACATCCAGGAAAGGACAGCGACTGAGCAGGGCCACAACACTCCCGAAGCCGTGGTAGCATGCGACCATGAGGCCTGTCTGGGGGAGGGGCAGCTCAGCCCCCGTGCTTTCCTCCATGAGCTCCTTGGGGCTCCTGTGCCCTCTAAACCTACTTCTGTCCCAGAGATGTTCCAGCCCCTGTGAAGACCCACTTTCCCCAATTCCCTTCCTGTTGAGGACTCAGGCAGTGGGTGCTGACCCTGAAACTCTCTCAGGATAAGTGTGGTGTGATGGGGACACAGAGCTGCCTCAGCTGTCCTAGGAAGCACCTGGGTTAGCTCACCCTCCCATTGCCGTCCACCTGGGTGGCTTCCTCTGGGGAGACCCCATCATCCAGTATAGCTTGGAGCTGGGCAGAGTCATTGCGGACACAGGCCCAGTACAAGGCCCCCAGCTTGCAGCCTGGGTCAGGGGTCTCATTGACAGGGCAGAATAGTGCCTCAGACATGTCCAACTGTCTCCTCAGCAGTGGCAGCTCTTCCTCTTCCAGCCTGCGGGCAAGAAGGTGAGTCTCCTCTCCTCAGGCAGTTGACATCTATAACACAGAATGGAGGGGAGCAGCGTCTCCCTGGATCCCAGGGAGGGGTCCTAGCTTCTGCAAATCACCCAACCCTTAGGAGGAAAGCCTTTTCTCACTAGGGTGTCCCACCCCATCCACGTTCGAGGGAGGACAAGTGGAGACAGGGAGGTCGAGTGGCAGTCGCCCCAAAAGGGTAGAAGTTGTTCAATGTAAATGAGGATCCCAGTGAAATTCAAGAAGGGAGGTCTTCTGTTTCTCATGGGACCTTACCTATGGTTTGGAGGCTCCCAGAAAGGCAGTCATTGCTGGGGCCCACAGCATCCCCCAGACTCCTGAGAGTGCACTCACCGGGTCTCCGGAGCGCTGGAAATGGACTCTCCCTCCACAGGAAGCAACGCAGGTGACAGATGGCTAGACTTAAGGAAAGAGCTGCTGCAAAAGCCCCGTCACTGAGCTGGATCAAGCCGGGTTAGTAAGGATGCGGGGCAGGAGGGGCGGGCGCTCTCCTCTCCAGGCGACGGAGACCCGCCCCAAGGTCCAGTCCAGAGTGGGCGGGGCCCGAGTCACGGTGGCTCCTCCCTGCGGAGTAAGACCGTTTGGGGTAAGACCTTTTTCTCACTGCCCGCCTTCTGGGAAGACCAGAAACAGACTCTTGAAAGATGGAAGAGTCACGACGTCTCCGAACCCAGCCCAGAAATCCTGAAGTCCCTTCCTCTTTGGTGGAGGGGGACTTGGTGAGGTCGTGGTAGTGGTGTGACAGGGTGGGAATGCGGACCCTGTCCTACTAAATAGGGGCTGGGACTGATGTATGTGAGTGTTGGGGATGAGTGGGGGTGTCCAGGGGTCACCTGGACCTATTTTTTGAGATTCTAAGAAAATTAAAACATAAATAATTGCCGAATTAGGAGTACAGAAATTATGATATAGTAAGTTTAATAGATTAGTTGTGGTGTGGCAAATTAAATACGAAATATTTAAATTGTATATATATTAAAATACATTGATTTAATTATTCGAATTAAATTATTAATTTAGTGAATTGTTAAATTATTTTTAAAATTAATATTAGCATTAAATTTAATAAATTGGTTTTGGACCGCAGATGTAGAAAATTGAGCCAATCACATTACTCTTATTTATACCACTCCCAGCATCAGACCTTACAAGATCTTTCCTGCTTTATTTTACCTTATTTAGCTTATCTCTTTTATCACTGATCCCCACAGCTCATTCCCCTCCTCCATTTCTTTACCAATTGGCACTCAAGTATCCTTGAAAACTTACACTTCATTGAAAAAAGTAGTTTTGATTTGTATATGTTTTAACTAACACCTTAGAATTGTATTACATTTTTTTCACTCAATGCTGTGTTTTCAAAACCTGTCCTTGTTGCTTTCTGTGCAGTGTATCAGTTAGGAGTGCCTTTGGTTGTAAGTAACCCAAAGCTGACCTCAGTGGTGTGGTGGCTGCCACAGACTGACTGTTCCACATTAATTCAAAACTCCTTTTAGTGTTTCTTCCAAAATGCTGAGCTGGAAAACTAAAACGACACTTGCCAGATTCCCTTGAGGTAGGAATCTGTGATTTAGGTTCTACTCTTGTCCAATACATAAATTTGGAACAGAGCTAAATAGCATGGGACATCCGTTTTGCTGCCACAGCTCATGACAGATGCAGTAAGGCTCTGGTGAGCAGCTTCCCGATTCATCAGCTTCCTGTAGTGGTGACTGTTGTTTTCCCGATCCGAGGAGAGGTCATATGCCTCTCAAAGCTGGGAGTCGTTCCTGGACCTAGAGCCTGCTTCTCCATCCCTTTATATGTAAACTAGCCTGATTTATTTCTGTTGTCTGCAATTGAGCCCTAACTGATACAGGTGGCTTAAATAATTAAAGTTTTATTCTTCACACAAGATTAAAAGTTCAGGATAAGAAGATGTTGGTATTGATGTAACTTGATGATGTCAGGGCCATCTCTGGGAGATGGCTTGACTTTTCCTCATGGTCACAAACGGCTGCTGTACATCTAGCCATCACAGTACAATGTGGTGAATGCACACTGTGGAATTCTGTACGGTACTTGGAAGAAATCTACTAGATCATCTATTAGACATCACTGATTAGTTACGCAATCCCTGTCTATAACCCCCCTCCTCTATAGTCACCTTTTAGTTAAGTGTGACCGTGAACACAATTTTGGCCAATGAAATGCAAGCAGCAGTCTGATGGGTAAAGTTGCTGGACAAATTTTGCTGTCTTGATAAAAGATGTGGGGTATACCTGTTTACCTTTTTCTTTCTTCCCTCTTCTTTCTGCCACATAGAACTCCATAGTGTATATCCATCACATTTCACTTATCTGCCCTTCCAGTGATGGACACCTAGGTTGTCTCCAACTTCCTGCCATTAACAAATAATACTGCAGTGAACATCCTTGTACATTTCTGAGATTGCTGGATCATAGGATGTATACATGTTAGTGACCAGGTACTATCAGATTGCTCTCTGTTTTGCAGTGTATTCACCAGCAGTATGTTAAAGTCTCTGTACATCCTTGTCAACACTTGTATTATTCTGCCTTCTAATTTTTGTCAATCTGATGTGACAGAACTACAAAATGATAATGCTATTTTACACTGGATTTTTCTGGTTCTCAACAAGGTGGGCATCTCTCCACATACCTGATAGCCATTCTTATTCACCCTCCCACGAATCGCCTGTTCCTAGCCTTTGTCCAAGTTCTGTTGAATTTTCTTGTCTTTTTCTCATTGATTTTTTTCAGGAATTCCTTTTAATATTCTAGATAATAAATTTATTTTCAGATGGATTTAGTTGTGGCAACTGTACTATAAACTTTCTGTTAGATTTATCTGTGGTGAACTTCATTGAAAGAAATCCTGACTTTTGATGTGGTTAAATTCATCAAAATTTCTCCTTATACTTTATGCTTCTGCGTCTTATTTAAGAAGATTTCCCACTCTAAGACCACAAAGATCTTCATTTCCTTTATTAACCTTGCAGTTTTATTTTTAATTTTTAGTTTTTAATCCATCCAGAATTTACTTTTATATATGGTACAAGGACGAGATCTGTTATGGACTGAATTGTGTCCCCTAAAATTCATGTTGAAACCTTAACCCCCAATGTGACTGTATTTGGAGAACAGGCCTTTATGGAGATACTTAAATTAAGTGAGGTCATAACAGTGAGAACTCTGTCCAATAGGACTGCTGTCCTTTTAAGAAAAGGAAGAGATACCACAATGTGTACTTGTGTGCTCCCCCACTTCCTTCCCATGTGAACACAGTGGAAAGACCATGTAAGGACATGGTGAAAAGACAGCTATGTACAAGCCAAGGGGAGTCCTCGCCAGAAACCAAACCTGCTGGCACCTTGATCTTGGACTTCCAGCCTGTAGAACTGTGAGAAAATAAATTTCTGTTATTTAAGCCACCCAGTCTGTAAAGCCACCCAGTCTGTAGTATTTTATTACAGCAGCTCAAGTAGACTAATACAACACTGGTTCATTTCTTTGGACCTGTCATCCAGTTTACTAATTCTCTCTTCAGTTGTGCCTAATTTGATTTTAAATATGTCCATTTAATATTTTGAAACTTTGTGAAATAAACTGACATTGTTATCATAGGCTGAATAATATAGCTTCCCAGAGATGTCCATATCCTAATCCCCAGAACCTGTGAATATGTTACATCACATGGCAAAAGGGACTTTACAGATAAAATTAAATTAAGGATTTGTAGATTGGGAGATTATCTTGGATTATTTGGGCTGGATCTTGATGAAAGTCTTTTTTCCTTTTGTGTTTAATGGGGTTTCCTTTGTCTTTTACTGTGACCTATTCATTTTCCCTGAAAATTTTTGTTGGAAATTCCTTGAAGCTAAGGATGAAGGTATCTTCTTCCAGAGAACGTGACTTTGCTTCTGCCAGGCTCTTAGAGGCATAACAGTCCTGAACCACTTTTAACTAAATTCCTGACTTGGAGAGTTTTGGATCACCTAAAATAATGTAAATTTGGGCTGCAGATCAGCCCGAGGATCAGCTAGTGGTTACAGCTCTGGTATAGAGCCTTTTCATTAGTTGAGATCTGAGGCAGCTTTCCTTAAAATCTCCTGGAGGTGACAGTAGGGTGGATTTATTTCAGATTCAATCTTACATTAAGGGCATACCTTTCGGAGTCATAGCTTTTTAAAGAAATCCACTATTAAATTCTTCACCCTGATTCTTTCAAAGATAAAGACTGCAGAAATTGAAGCTCAAGTTTGCCTAATTCAACAAATATCCTCAGACTAAAGCAGAGTCCTTGTTCTATTTCCCTGTCTGAAAATTTCTGCCTTCCCTTAGATTGTAACCTAATAAATTCTTGATATCTAGCCAGCTCATCTATGCTTTTAAAATAATTTGCATTTGTATTTCAAGTAGCACTTTTACTATTTTACTCTGAAAGATCAGTCCAGAGTCCAGCCGGTCATATTATGAGAAACAGAATTTCTTCTAATCCTAATTAAATTAAAAACAATTTAATAGAAAAATGGGCAAAAGACATGGCAATTAATTCATAGAAGAAATACAAATGGCCAAAAAATATATAAAAAGATGCTTAGTCTCACAAGTAAGCAGGAAAAGGCAAATTAAAATAATAATGAAATATTACTTTTGACCCATCAGCTTAGCAAAAATTAAACATTAATAATATTAAGTACTTACACTGTTGGGGAATGTAAATTAGTAAAGTATTTTTGGAAAGCATTTTGACAGTATTTATCAAAATAATAAATGTACATCCACATTAACCCAGAAATTCTGCTTTTAGAAATCTTTCCCAAAACAGTACTTGCATATTGAGCATAGACTTTGCAGCATTGTTTTCATTAATTTGGAAGAACTTAAATATTCATCAATAGAGGAAGGGCTTGACAAATATGCACATGCAGATTATGCCTCCATTAAAAAATAATTATATTCATATGGACTGCTCTGAAAATATCTGAGACATGTTGTTAACTGAGGAGAAAAAAAGCCTAATGTAATATAAATATATATGGAGTGTGTGTGATTGGCTGTTTACATGTATGTAAGTGCATAGAAAGGACTGGAACAGTAGTTCTCAACATTGGCAGCACAGTGTAATTACTTAGGGACTTTTTAAAAAATAGTAATGCCTGGAATCCACCCTGGAGATTCTGAGGTAATTGGTCTGGGGCATAACTGGTCAAGGGGATTTTTTAAATCTCCCCATGTGATTCTAATGTGGAGCCAAAGTTGAGAACTATTGTAAAGAATGGTGCTCATTAAAATGTTGGCCATGGTTAACTTAAGGAAGGAGAATAAGAGTGAGGTGAAAGGGGACCTCCACATTTTTCTTTTTGAACTTGTGTAACGTTTGAATCTCCCACCAAGATAATTACTACTTGATAACAAAAGGGAAAATGAATCAGAGAGATTTCGGTGTTTTCTCCTCTTCCTCCCCAACCTCTCCTGTACACAGTTCATCACTCCTTAGTGCTATCTCTGTTCTTCATTCATTCGCTCATTCAGTAGCTATTAATTGAAACCTACTTTGTGTCAGACACATATTTTGGCTCTTGTGATTTTCATGTTAGTTATCATTAATCTCATTCTTCGCTCATTTTGGTCATCTCTGTCTCCTGCATCTAGCACGGTTTTGGCACTCACGAAATCTGAGTTCCCTGACAGTCTCTCCTCTGGTCTGAGAGCACCCCAGTATCATTCAGGAATGACGGGAGAGGAATAGGAGACTTTAATCTGTGATGACAGGCCCCAAGTACATCTAGCTAAGTATAAGGAAGTTTCACATTTTCCTTCTCAAGTTATCTGCCTCCAAGCCTAGAGAAACGACTTCGGGTCCAGTAGAGACCAGCCCTAGCCTCTGCAAAGTTCTGTTTCTGTAAGGCCACTCTTAACCAGCAGGTGGCAGCCCTGGGTAGGAATTGGAAGAGCATTCCTACCTCAGCGTTGAGGCAACCCCCCCTACTGGGGTCTTGGCAGGGCAGGTGAACACAAGGTGGGTTGTGAGGATCCCATTTTTGGCTCAAAGCTCAAAATGCATGGGAGTTATTTTTGTAGATCAGCTTTAGTCAAGCTGGTTAGTTACCCAGATTTGTGAGGTTTCTTTTACTTGCCACTTGCAGCTATATCCAAGTCCGAGTTGCCCTGTACAGACCTCCGTCCTCAGGAGGACTGTTTGATAGTCCTTTCTCTCCCCCTTCCCAGGTCCCCAGGCCAGGTCTTGACCCTCCTTGTGCATGTCTTTGCTGATAGAGAAGACTGTGGTAGTGGAGGAGTGGAGGTTGCTAGTTAATGTGTAAAATAATGGATAACATCCTGGGTGATACAGGAACACTTCAGTCAGTGCCTTCTAGAGTCTCAGCGTGGTGCCTTAAAGATTAACAGTAAAGGACTTGTGCACTTTCTCCTTTTGACTTCTTTGCTGCTGGCGTCTGACGGGAGTTCACTAGAATGCTCCTTTCTTGCCACTCCAATTTCTCTTCAACCTTGCTCTCTTCACTGCCTTTTGTCCGTCCATCTCCTTTCTGTCTGTCTCACTTTGCCTTTTCTCTATGTTTTCAACATATGATCTTTCTCATCTCACTGTCTGGATCTTTCCATCTTCCTGTCCCTCTAACTCACTCTCTTTCTGTCTCTGTCTCTGTCTCTGTCTCTCTCTCTCTGAACCCTGATAACATACATTTGTCTGGAGCACTGGCTTGATTCTCTCACTATTTTGCTCTCTGACTGTCATGCTGTATTTCCAGCCATCTAATAATCCTTTGGGCTGGGGTTTGAAGGAGTGTTGACGTGTAGAATTCAACCTGAAGAGAAGGGAGAGGTTTGGAGAGAGCACAGTGGCACATCCACAGAGAAAGAATTCAGCAAATTTTTATTTTATTTTATTTTATTTTATTTTAATTTTATTTTATTTTAAGCAAACTCTTGAGTCTGGTTTGGAGCACAGACTAGCGTCCTTTAGAGAACCAAATATATTGTCATCTCATCCTCTCCCTTTCTTCTAGGATCTTTTCCCAGCACAAACCCCCTCTTACTCCCACCTTTTAGTCCTGGCGGCAGGTACAGCTGGGGCCAGCAGTCAGTGGGGAATTGGCCTAACCCAGCTTAAGGACTACACATGGGATGGGACCCAGAAGGGTGGGGTGAAGAATGGAGGAGATGGCCTCTGACCCAAGCTCTGGTCCCTTCTGGGGGTCCCTTGTGACCTGCCATAGGTCATGCCCCCTCCTCCCCGACCATGATCTACATCACAAAACCCACAGCTCATAACTCAATGCCAGCCAGGGGAGTCTGGGATTGATTTAGGGTCCCCTCTGACCAGCTCACCATCACCGGACTATGGCCCCTGGGGAGGGGGTGGGGATGAGTGTCATGGGTGAAGTTCAGACAGAGGTAGTCTTGACCACCACTATATCATACCTGTGGCAGCTGCGCACTCTTAGTGGATTTGCGAGAGTAGAGATCCAGGCACAGGAGTTCAAGATTCTCGCTAACCAGCCTGTTATCTTTGGCTTAGCTCAGTGCTATGATGAGGGAGCAGCATACTTGGCTTAATTCAGGATTCAGGCCCAAGGCATCTGCAAAGCAAAGAGGACTTCATTACCCACTGAGAGGGCTGTCAGGCAGGTCCTAAGCAAGCTCCTCCACCCATCACCACCAACCTCAGTTACACTGAGCTGCTCAGAGCCAGGTCTCCCCAGTCTAGGAGTCCATAGTCCTCTGTCCGTTACATTTATTTTTCACCTGGTGCATTTCATGTTTTTAGTTTCCATCCATCCTCCAGTTCCCTTCTGGAGATTAAGGAATTTCCCTTACTTGGGATATTTCAAACTTTTTTTGATCATAACCGATAGGAAGTACATCTACCCAGGACATGTAAGCATACATATAACTAAAAGCAAAGTTTTACAAAACTTTGTGATGCCCTATGATGTTTTCTACTCTATTTTGTTGTAAGAAAGAAAGAAAAAAAAGCTTTTAAAATGATTTTACAAACAATCAAGGGGCTAGCACTTTTTACATTTTTACACCTTCACAAGTTGTAAAGTCCATTTTACAAACACAAAAACCCATGTTATCTTCATGATGACCCATTTTATAGATGAGGAAATAGAGACTCTGAGAGGTTAATGAACCGGCTGGTGAGTGGCAGAGACGGGACTGCAAGCCAGGTCTGTCTGGCAGTGGTATGCAGTCCCCTATGCCCTGTAGCTTCTCTCTCACCTCCTCAATCCTTCCAATCGATATCATTGTCTTTCCGGTTTGAAGGCCATCCCCTTCCATGGGGAAGATGGAGGGACAGAGCAGCTGAGTAATTCTTTTTTCTATGTCATCTGTTAACACTGCACCATCTGCTAATTCTACTCTCAGCCCCCACCTTCTCCCCAGAGGCTGGAGTGGGGAAGGAGGCTGTCTTTTTGGAGTCTGGACCTCCAGGCCCCCCTCACTAAGGGACTCAGAATACCCATAGAAAGATCATTTTTCTGCCCAGAACCAACAGCAGCAGACTAGAATTATAGGGGCATGTAAGGGAGCAGAGGGAGCTGGGAGGAAGAAGTTTGTGATGTCAAGGGAGAAAAACAATAGGATTCACCCCTCCCCCACTCTCAGGGGCTTGTCTTCATGTCGCCTCCCACGCCACCCCTACCTCCACACCTCCACCTGGGTGAGGATGAGCTGATGCCCACTGCAGGAACCCTGCTAGCTACCTGGGGTGAGGGCAAAGGAAGTCTATCTTACAGGGAGCAGGGCAGATTTATGAGGCCTCGGGTGTGGCCAGCTATTACTCAGCCTCTGACTTTTTAATTCCCCAGTCTCCTCACCCACCCCGCCTCCTCCCCTAGAAGGCCTTTGTGCAGGACAATGAGGAATCTATAAATTCCAGGGGACAGGGATGTGGGGGAGGGGAGCATCAGTCACTTCAGCACTGCATAGATAGCAAGGGGTGGCCTCCAGGGACCTGCCCCATCTCATCTGATCCATGTTGGAGCCCAGAGAGAAAGGTGGGCCAAGTTTTACCACTGTCTTTTATAGATGTAGAAACAGGTGCAGAGGCCAAGGGTATCTCTAGTCTCTGCTTCATTCAGTCCATCTTTCACTCACGTCCTTATCCTCCCTCTCTTACTCATCTCTTGGTCATTCCCTCACTCAGACATTCACTCAAACACATGTATCCTCTCAACAAACACCCGTTGAGTACTAACTCTGTGCCAGGTCAAATACAGAGGAGACAACGAGCTGTAGACCCTGGCCCATCCTGGAAGGGCACACAACAGCGGGCTGTGACTCAGGGCTGAAGCATAGCTCTAACCCCAGCTTTTCAGGCTGACATCCTGCACCTTTTCCCTGATCCCTTTCACCAGCAAGCCCTCTGCAGCTGATGAGCATTTCGTAATTTAATCTTGGTGATGGCTCTGGCTCTGGGAGATAGGTATTAAGTAAGCCTCCACCAGCATTCTGCTAATGTGGCCCCAAGAAGGTAAGTGGTTGCCCAAGATCACCCCTCTGGTGGGTGGCAGAACACCAGGACCTAGGCCCTTGCCTCCGCACCACAGCTGCACCCTGAGTGCTGTAGGGACCAAGAGCATGGGCTGTGGCCTAAACTTCCTCTTCTACCTACCTCTTGCGCAAACTAGCCCTGTGCCCCCTCCCTACCACACACATACTCTTTGTTGACCCTTCTCTTCTGTTCTGTTCCACCTTCCTGCAGTAGTTACTAAATGCCCCAGGCTCACTCATATAGTCACTCACTCGCCCCTATATCTGGTGTAAGATAAAAATTAATAAATTCAATGCTTATGATGTACATGCGTTTGCTGAATGATCACACATACTTGTGTTTCCTGGCGAGTCTCTGCTCACAAACTGAGGATATTGGTATCTACTTTGTTGTAACTTAAATTAGTTAAGCCACGTAAAGCACTTAGCATAATGCCTGGAACATAGTAAATGCTTAATAAGCATTGGCTGCTAAGACTATTGCTATTGAAAACCACAGGCCTGCCCATCTCTATGAGGCATCTGGATGAATACAGGTGAATACAGGGGTTTGCAGTTGGTCTCTCCCAGGAAGTAGCCCCCTTAAGGTGACCAGATGGACTAGTGTCCAGTTGGTTCCCCAGGGACTCCTTCATTCCTTAAATATACTGAGTATCTTGAGCACCTCCTAGGTTTGTGCCAGGCATTGTGCTAGCAGAGAACAAGACAAGGTCCCCATACTCATAAGTGAACCAGACCACAGACCCAGCACCAAGTGAATAAAGAATATAATTACAGAAAGTGGTTAATCCTGTGGAAGAAATAAATAAGGTTTAGCAACAGTAGATCAGGCAGATGGGTCTGGGGCTGCTTCAGTATTGTAGTCAGCGTCGATGAGGTGACATCTCTGTGAAGGATCTAGGCAGAGTATACCAGGCAAAGGGACCAGCAAGGCCAAGGCCAGAGGTGGGGGAAAGCTCATCATGTTCAAGGAACAGAAAGGCAGCATCTGGGCAGAGGGGCAAATGATCGAGGAGAGGTCAGCATAGCCAGGGACCAGGGTAAGAAGTTGGAGCTTTCTTCGAAGGAAAGTCATAGGAGGTTGATAAGCAGGGAGTGACATGCTCTGATTTTTTTTTTTAAAGGTGGCCCTAGAAGCTGTATGAATTGACTGTTGGGGAGGAGCCAGGAGAGCAGACAGGACCCTTTGCAGTTGTGCAAGACCATTATACTGGCTAGGACACTGGAGGTGGGTGGGGGTCAGGAGCTAATTCAAGATATATCTTAGAGACAGAAGGGATGAAATTTGCTAATGGATTGGACAACAGGGGGGAGAATGGGAGAGGAATTCAGGAAGAGAGAAAGAGCCAGAGATGCCAGATTGGTCTAGTTGTCTCTGTTCTTTGGCCCTGCCCCTGACAGGCCAACTCTAGCCATTTGCTCGGCCCCTCTCTATAGTCAGCAGCACTAAATCAGGAGCAGTCTAGGCTTGCTCCTTTGGGCCCTTTGTGAGAAAAGGTGCCCCTGCCTTTCTCAAACGGGTAAGCACCTGCCAAGGCCTAGGCTTGGATTTTTGACCCCATTCACCCCCTCCGCCCGGCCCTTGTTTAGATCACAAACTGTACAACCGTACAGCTCCCCTCTCCTCAGCCTGGACCCCTGGCCCAACCTGAAAATCCTCAGGGCTTTGGAGACTCACAGGCGCGGGGCTTGTTGGAACACGGGCCTGAAACAACTCTGGGGGCGGAGGCGGGAGCGGGAATGGGGGGCTTGGCTTTTCCTAAGGGAATCTCCCAGCCCGGTTCCCGGGGGAAGGAAGTCTCCGCCTGGGCTTGCGCTCTCAGCCCCGCTGGATTGCAGGCCACGGAGGCCACAACCCCTCCCGCGCGCGAAGGCGCAAGGAGCCTATCTTCCGGCCTCAGGCTACGGGCGGGGGAGGGTCCGAGAGGTAATTGCTGCCATCTGCTCCCACCTCCTCTCCTCCTCCTCCCCCCAGCCTGGGGGAGGGGCTGAGGCGCGCGCTAACACCACCTCTTATGCGCACCCGAAGCACCGGGGGCGAGGCGGGGGTGGGGGCGGCGGGAGCTGGGGAGTGACCCCTGAGCCCGCCACCTGCGGGGGGAGGAGGAACTCCCCAGCTGGAGTCACACTGCATTACTACGGAATCTCAATGTTCAGGTTCTGCTAGTCACGGAATGGGGACTTCTGAAGGGTCCTGGGGCTGTCCCTACTGAACTCACACACACTGAGCGACGGACGCTCTGGTCCGTGGTTGACGCTCGCTTTGGGATATTGACACATCGATCTCTGAACCGGACGGATGTGACTGGTGTGTGTGGGAGTGGAGGGGGGAGGAACCCAAGGCCGGAGCCTGGAACCCGTGGGGAGGAGGCAGGGCGGCTAGAGACGGAACTTGGCTCTCAGACATAGCGAGCTGAAATTCCCACCCAGCTGCTACTCACAGAAGCCTAGAGCACGTACCTTCACGCTCAGAGTGTATTTCCTAGTCTGTAAAATCCGAATGACCCAGGACCTACTTCGTGGGTAATTGCTCAAAAGGCGAGTTGCTAGTCCTCGGAAGACCAGGACATCAGACATTTCTCTGGCCTTGGGGAGGCCCTGAGGCAGGGGAACGATGATGGGGTTGACTGGGACCTGTGGAAGGTGCTGTGACAGCTTGGAACCCTGAGGTGGCAGGGACTCTGCTAGGGAAGAGGGAGGGTGGGCTAGGGACAGGAGTCACCCGGGAACAGATCATGGGAGCAGCCTTGCTGGTTTCAGTGCCATCTCCTGAGGTCTCTGCAACATTAGCTTCAGGAGGTGGGGATGTGGTTTGACTTCTCTATTCCAGCACTGATGACAGCACTGGGAACATTAGGAGTGTTCACAGGGTAGAAGAGAGTACACCACCTCCCTGGGCAGGGAGTCACTCCCCCAGACTCTTAGCTTATACACCTTCGCCCCACTCCCAGAGGTGTAAATCAAGCCTGGCTCACTTCCTCACGTCAAGGTCCCCTAGTGACAAAGGCATCCTTCCTGCCTAGGACCCAGGACTGTTACCTTGTGGCACAGAATGTCTGCTGCCTCCTCTGGCAACCTGCCAACTTCAACCAACCAGTTTGCCACAGAGGCCAGCTCCAATGAGGCTGAGCTATAGCCCCCTCCCCCAACCATCAGACCACCAACCTGATGGCTCAACACAGGTGAGCCCTGGGAATGGCAAGCAGTCTTGCTCCTAGACCTGGAGGGGCTCTTACTACATGGAGGGGATGCAGTGTGAGACCACTTTAATTCATAAGGACCATTGGAAAACATGAAGGTACTGCCTTCTGGAGGAGTCAGGAGGATGCCATGGAGTCCGTGGCTTTTGGGTTGGGGCTTGAAGGAGAAATAGAAATTCACCAGAGGCAGAGGAGGAAATGTGGTGTTCCAGGCAGAAGGAACAGCGTGTGCAAAGACTTGAAAGTGTGAAAGTATGTGATGTGACTGGGAAAGAGTGAGAAGCAGGAGTGTTGGAGGGGAAGAGTTGACTGAGATAAGCAGGCAGGTGTGTGGAGGCTAAACTGACACATACACCAGGCCAAGGGATTTAAACTGGTTTGTTGTAGCGAGTTGAAGTGGGGAGAGACAGGGAGGGACAGACAGAAACAGACATGGCTGGAAGGAGTGAAGCTAACCAGAAGTAAAATAGAAAGGTCAATGTCAGACCAGTAATAAAAAGGCCAGTCACACATCTGGGCCTCATACCTGGGAGACAATAGGGGCTGGTGGGGACTATGGTGCACGTGTAAGCCCTAGGATCCCTTCTGAAGACAATAATAGTTGGCCCCAGCCAGTTGCTGCCATGCAGGAATGTGAGCTTAGTGTTGTCAGATATTTTCAAGGAAGATTTTTATGTGTTGCCTCCTAGCTTTTAAACATTGACTACTATTTTTTAAAACTTTAAAATGGTGAGTGTGTCCAAAGCACATACAACATGAACATATCTGGGGACGCATGTAACAATTACTGCCGAGTTGCTGGACAGCTATTGTAAGTTTTTTAAGGAGTGAAATGATCTGAAAAACAGGCCTGCATTTTAAGCCACCCACTCAGGGACAGGAAGGAAGAATGGCCTGGTCAATGGGGACAGCTGCCAGCGTTCAGACCAGAGGGGCTGAAGCCTGAACAGTGGCAGCTGACCCAGAGAGGAGGGAAGGCTCTCAGGCACAGTGTAGGGGTCTTCAAGCATTAGCCTTTCAGGAGGCGGGGGTGCGTTTAAAAGTTTGTGTCCTATACCTTTGCCCCCTTTAAGGGATTGCAAACACATTATCAAGTGGGTGGGAAAGCTCTGTGGAGTGGGAAGCCCCTAAAATCCCCAAGGTTGCAATCTGGCAGGCCACCCTGAGGAACTGGGTAAGACATTCCACACAGAGAGAAGAGGGAGGGGCTGTTGGGGGAGGGGCTCAGGAATCCGCCTGGCCTTCAGGAAGACCCCAGCCAGTCCTAATGGGAACCACACGTGGGGTGAGCTGGAATCCCTGAGAAGAGAGCCTGTGACGGTTGGCTTTGGAATCGGACACTTGGCTCGGGTCACTCCTGACCCGCTGAAGCCTGAGGCCTCCCAGCCCCAGCTCCCCTTCTAATCACTGCCAGATAAATTCTGCCCTGCACCCAGCTCTGGGGCTTGCCTGAGTCCTGGAGAGGGAGTGCTTCTCGTAGGCCTCCCCATTACCTGCTCGGAGAGTACCTAAGCCCTGGGGGAGTAGGCTTCTTAAGCAAGAATTGTGAACTTCTTGGTGGGCCAAAGGTTGATGTTCTCAGAGTAGCAGAATAAGAAGTGCTTTCCAGTGTTCCCCAAAACAGTGTCCCCTAAACTTCACACCCCTCCTGGAGCCCTGAGCTGCTTCTCGCTTTGTAGAAACTGGTACCCTTGGCCTCCATCCACCCTCTGTAATCTCCCAGAAATCTGTACAGAAGATTTAGGGACTTCCAGAGAGAAATTAGGCCCATCTGAATAGAAATCATGCAGCAGTTGTAGGAGATGGGAGAGGGGATTGGAGAGGCCTTGTCTGTAGGGCACTGTGTTATTCTGGCAGACCTAGCTTCTCTCATGTCCCACAGAGTTCATTTCCTGCCAGACCTAGGGCACCAGAGCAGGGAGCAGTCCAAAGGGCAGGGGAAGAGCCCTGTGAGCAGGTGTTTTGCTCCTGAGGATTTGCTGTAAAAATGGGGAGAGGAACAGGTCTCTCCTAGCAATGTTATGGTGCTTTCTCCTTCCTCTAACTCAAATACCTCTTAGTCTAAGGACTGGAGCTGTGTCACAAGATGTCTCAATACAATATGGAAGGCCTAGAAAAACTCTCAGTCCTTATTCGAGGGGCTTTCAGCCTTTGAGCCATGGCTGTCATCACACCCACTAAACCCTCGTCATACCCCTCCAACTGTGGAGTGTATATATGTAGATTTGGTTGCGGGGAGGTTGCATTTCCTGTTTAAGTCCTGGACACTCTTGATGGCCCCTTCTAGGCCCTCAGGCCCAGCCCCCTCCTTCTGGGTACCTTCTCTGAGAACTTCCAGGCAGCCTGCTCAGCATCAGACCAGGGGCCCAGGAGCTTGGACAGGCTGCATTCCTGGGGGAAGGGGAAAGGAGAGGACTGCACAGAGCCCCATCCTCTCTTCTAGCACAGAGCCCATGCTGCCTAGTCTGACGCTCTCTTGAGTCATGCTGAAGATGTCCAGTGTAGTGCCAAGAAAGCTCAGTCAGCAGGTTCAGGGACCTAGGGGTCTCTCTTGGCCTCTGCTAAGGATGAAGCCATCTGTGCCCTGGAGCTATTTCACTCCTGGTGGAACCTAAAGTTCCAGCATTGGTAGGGGCCCACAGTGGCCACTGGGTAGAGGGGTTCATGGGGTGAGGTGACCTGGCATGAAAGAGATACCGGGCGGATGACTAGGGCAGTCCCTTGGCATAATTTAACACCAACTCCTTCTTCAGGGTAGCTCAATCTCCCAGAAGTCTCTACAGAGGACTTAGGGACTTCCAGAGAGGAAATCAAGCCCATCTGAATGGAAATCAGGCAGCAGTTGTAGGAGATGGAAGAGGGGCTTGGGGAGGCCTTGTCTGAAGCTGGGGATTCAGGTTGTTTCTCCAACCCAATCCATCCCCATCCCCCAGCCTGGTTTCAGGAAGCTCTCTCAATGAATATTTAATAGCTCAGCGCTGGGCCTGATTGAATTTTAATGCTGGCGACCTGAGCCCGGAGCCTGAGTCCAGGCAATTAGTCAGGAGCCATTAACGCTGACCAAGCTGATTTATGGGTGGGACCAGGCCTGGTAAGGGGGAGCTCAGGCTGCTGCGAGGCCCTGGATTGGGTGAACAAGGTCTCCCCCTTCAGCCAATCCCTACAGCTGTCTCAGTTTGCTTTGCATCTCATTTGCATAGCACTCCAGTGGGCAAACTTGGGTAATGGCCCATGGGCACACCCAGGGGTAGGTGGAAGCTGGCCTGGCTGAGAGCTGAGCCCAGGTTTGGCCCTTCTTTAGGACCTGACTGGCATTTATGGCTTGGATACTCTCTACATTTGGCATGTGAGATTCCACTGGACACTCTGTCTGTTCAAAGAGCCTCCCTCCAGTCCTAGTAGAGCCCAGTAGGGAGGAAATTACAAAGGAGGAGGAAGGAGCATAGACTAAGTTTGACTTGGGAACTCTGGGCAAAGCTGCTGGGTTTCAGGCCCTAACAAAGGGCTCTGCGATTAATCCAGACAGGAGCCTTATTGAGCCCACACTGTCTATCAGACACTGTGACTCCACGCATTCCATGGCTCTCCCACCTTCCTGATCCCTGATCCACCTCCCCTCCCCACTCCCACTTTCCCTTCTGCCTCTCAAAGCGGGGTTCTGCACTGATGCAGATGGGGCTTGTGGGTTTTCAGGGTGCTGGATTATGCCTCGGGGTCCCTTGGAGGAGAAAGCCCTCCTCCCCTTCCTGCCCCTCATCCCCCTGACCCGTGTGAATGAGCTGGGACTCAGCCTGGAGTGCTCTATTGAACTATGCCCGACCCCTTAAATCATAGGTCAAGGATTTAGCTGGCCTGTCTGCTGCCATTCTGGCAGGTGGCCTCCTCCTCACCAGCCCCCACCCCTTTCTGAGCCCTCATCTGGGGATGTGGTGGAGAGCAGGCATCCTTCCCATACTGGGCAAGTATCTCCATGGGATCAGGCCTTATTTCAGCTGGAGTGGTTCTTATTGAGGGATGGGCAATGGAAAGGACAGGATAGGGCTCTGGGATGGGAGGCCAGCCCCTATAGGGAGGCTTGTGTAGAGGTCGGCAGGGAAAAGGGGAGGCATTAGTCAAGGAAGGCTTCCTGGAAGAGGGAGGGAACTATAGGACTGGAAGGAAGGGAAGGACTGGGTCAAGGAAAAAGAAGAGAGGAAATCCTCTGCAGGGTACATCCTGTTTGAGGCAGGAAAAGGTGAAGTGTGAGCTCAAGACACTCTATACCTGTCAGTGATAATACTATAGCAGCAGTAGCCCCAACATGAGACTGTGCCTGCCTAGGCAGATGAGGCAGAGTATAAGGGATGATGAAATTATTATCACCGTTTAATGAGCACCTACTATGTGCCAGGCACTATGCTAAGCACTTTGAATATATTGTTTCAGTCTTTATAGCAACTAATGAGGTAAGTATTCTTAGAAATTCCATTTTACAGATGAAGACACTGAAGCTCCGAGAGAGGTGGTAACTTGCCCAAGATCACATAGCTAGTTGGTGGCAGAGCCCTTGCTCTTGTCTACCACTCCACACTGCTCACAGGCACCTCAAATTCAACTTATCCTCTCCTTTTTACTCCCCAAATCCGCTCCTTCTTACATGTTTCTTATCTCCCTCTACCAGCATCGACCTGGTGATAAAAACAGATACTGCACGTACTATTTGCCAAAAGCCTGAGAAGCGGTCCCATCCACATTGTCACCCAAGCTCAAGTCCTTGGTATCATCAATCGTTTACAGTCCCTCGATCTGCTTCCTACAGGTTTCTGAATTCTGTTTCCTCCTCTTTCTCTAGCTCTGAATGGTTCAGGCCCAGGTCATCTTCACCAGGGCCAGGTGAAGTAGCAAAGGAGCCAGGCACTGTGCTGCTTCCTGTATGTTCTCTTAATTCCTCATCGCCAGAAGCCTGAGAGCAGGTCCTTTGATTGCTAAGGCTGCCATTTTATAGGTGGGGTGGGGAGGTCAGGGACAGTGAGAAGAGACCCCCAGCTGTACTGGGCTAGCTGTGATGGTGGGTGGGGAGCAGACCTGACCAGATCAAGCAGACCTTCAGTCTCTTGTCTTTTTCAGCTGTTCCTCGAAGCCCATTGTTTTCCAGGCTGGATCTATGCCCTGACCTCTTTTGATAAGAGGGATTGGGCTTCAAGTAGCAGAAGACCCAACTTTAAAATGGCCTAAACGGTAAGGATATTTATTTATTATGTAGCAAAACAAGAAGTCCCAGGGTGAGGCTGTTGCCAATTCAGTGATTCAACAATGTTATCAAGGACCTAGGTTCCTTCCTTTCTTGTTTGCTTGTTTCTTTCTTTTTCAACTTTATTGAAATGTAATTTACATGAGGTAGAATGCAGATTTTAAAAGTACAGTTTGATGAGTTTTAACAAATGTATACCTGGTAGCCACCATTCCAGTCAAGATGTAAAACATTGACATTGAGCCAGAAAGTTCTCTCATGTCCAATGTGGTCAGTCCCTCCCTCAACCCCTGCAACAGGTCGTCACTGATCTGATTTCTGCCTCCACAGCTCAGCTGTGCAAGCTCTAGGCCTTCTTATGAATGGAATCAAATTGTATATACTCTTTCTGTGTCTGGGTCTTTTGCTCCAGATGATGTTTTTGAGATTCATCAACTTTTTGTATATATCAGTAGTTCATTTTTATTGTTGAGTAAGATTCCATACTATGAATATTCTATCATATTTCTTTCTCTTTTCTCTGCCATCCTTATCATGTTGGTTTTTGTCCTTCTACCCCGATGTCACTTAAAGTCATAAAATGGCAGCTGCAGTTCCAGATACCACATGCAGACAATGCCATTCAAAGGCCAAGAAAAGTTGTTTCTCTTTTGGCCTCTGAGAAATCTTTCTAGAAGTCCCCCAAAGAACATCCTTTCATGTTTCATAGGCCAGAATCATATTACACGTCCATTCTTAAACCAAACACTGGCAGAGGGAATGGGATTCCCATGATTGTCTCGGACTAATCAAGAGTCACCCCTGGGCTTGGGGAGGGGTTCAGGCTCCCCTGAAAACATGGCAGCCTGGTCCCTGAGCAAAATCAAAGTTCTGTTAGCACAAAAGGAGGGCAAGGGTTGTTGACAAATAACCAATAGTGACTATTTCTTCCTCGTTAATGGAATTCAGATTTTGTTCAGGGATTACCTCCCAAGAACGTAACCCTGTGTCAAACCCAGGAGTCAATCCTTGTAATCCTGTGCCCTTGACCAGAGATTGGTTTAGGCATGGAGGCAGTGGATGACACTGATTGTGGCCACCTAACATTCATTCCTTCTTTGTAAGAGAGTCAATTTTTATTTAAGGTGACAGTGCTCTGCTAAAAAATGTTTCTAGTTTTTCTTGAAGGTAGGGGTGGCCATGTGACCAAGGTCTGACAAATAAGATATAACTAGGAATATTCTGTGAGACATCTGAGAAGGTTGCTTAAGGGAGCTCACTCTACTGAGGAAGAACCTTTTGCCTTTCTGTTTTTGCTCTTTCTGGTCTACAAAACGAATCTGATGGTTGGAATTCTAGCAGCCATTTTGGAACATGAGGTGAATTTGAGAATGAAATCACATGAGATGGGTGGCGTCTGGGTCCCTGATGACACTAAAACTATGGAGCCACCACATCAGCACTGCCTTTCTTCAGACTTCTTTTATATGAGAAAAAATAAACTTCAATCTTGTTTAAATCACTCTGAGTTTTACTAACACGTGCAACTGAACCTAAGCCAGCAATAATTTCTGGTTAGTGAGATGAGAGGGAAAATCTTCTGGGTGTTTGTGGGAAAGGTTTCCTTGTTCTTAAAAGGAGGAACCTGAAAGGAATAGGTGGGCCCACATCGGATGATTGGGACTGCATCAGCCATTTTGTGACTTGAGGATAGCCATTCAGGGGTATAGCAGGTATGCTGAGGGTGTTAGATGTGAGGATGGAAGGAACCTGGGTCTCTGAAGAAGGTGTTGAGTCTCTGAACTAATCAACTCTGAAGCCACCATTTCTCATTCTTACGTAAAATGTACTTGATCAGCTCTAAAGGGTACATCTGGTCAGATTTTAACATTTCTGAAATCATTAAACATTTTATAATCCAAAGTACCTTAATCTGCTGTCAGCCATATAGCAGTTGTGCTTAGCTGTCCTTCATACACATGTGCAAACTTGGTGACTTTCCTGGTGTCATGATAGGACAACTACAGCCCTATGACGTTTCTGTCCACAAACCATGCAAGGACTCTTTGAGCCCTGACTGATACCTAGAAACTTTTTATTGACTGTCTGGCAAGGTTATCTGGCCAGCATCAAAACTTCCAGAATGAATGTCAGTAGCTTAGAAGGATGTGGTAGGCAGCCTGAAAAATGGCCCCAAATGGTCCTCACCTCCTGCTTGTCACACCCCTGTGTAGACCTTCCCCACTTTATTCTGGGTTGGTTTTTGTAACAAATAGCATAAGGTAGAAATCATGACATGTCACTTGCAATATTAGGTTGTCTTGAATACTTGTTTGTGCTCTCTTTTGAATCATTTGCTGTTGGGAAGGCCAGCTGCCATGGCGTGAAGACAGTCAGATGGCCTGTGGAGAGGACCACACGATGAAGAATTGAGGTACCCAGCCAGCACCCAGCTAGGAACTAAAGTTTGCCAATAGCCATGTGAACGAGCTTGGAAGTGGATTCTCCAGCCTCACATGACAGCTTGAGTATTAGTTCATAAGAGACCCTAAGCCTGAGCCACCCAGCTAAACCACTTCCAGATTCCTGACCCATAGAAACTATAAAATAATAAATGTTTGTTGCTTTAAGCTGCTAAGATTTGGAGTAACTTTTTACACAGCAATAGATAATTAATTCAGTAGAGCAGTCTTTTAAGAAATGCTGTTATCACTGATACTCATGATGGCCCAGATGATGAGTCTCCGTGGAAAAACAGACATTGGCAGCTCAAAGTTGAAAAGTAATTTCAAGAATCAGACTCTGAATTCAATAAATAATTCAGTTCAAAGAAAACCTTAACCAATTTATTTCACCCGTGTTTTCCTTATTACATATGTGCAAGAGTAATTTATGTTTAAATATATCTATCCATATGGGTCTAAAAGAGCTTTTTAATAAATAAAAATAAAAACTCTAAACAGTAAGAAATCCTTGTGTCAGCTTAATTGGCAGTGTTTTTTCTTCTATGGTACATAAAGTAACAGTGCTTCTTAACATCCGTGGCCTCTAAAGTGAATGAAATATGATCATTTTCCTTATTGTACGAGCCATCATGAGGGGAGTTTTCTGGTGCTTGCAGTGGAGGATTTTAAGCTCGGGGAGTGTAGGAGTAGGGTTGAGGAGAAATTGAGTAAGGAGAAGGAAAGAACAGGCGTATGAGGGGGAGTGGGAGGAGGTTGGGCAGGGGTTTGTGGCCAACAGCTCAAAGATATTGATAGGAAACCCACACTGTTCTGTGTTTAAGTGTGTTAGTCCTAATCCTCTAATAAGTTATTAAGAGCCTGGAACCCTATGTCACCAATTGTGGGCTATATTGGAAACGCCTGCATTTCCCAAATAAAAACAAAGATGTGCGACGCGACACAGGAGTGTTCCTATATTTAAAATTTTTTTGCCCCCCCCCCCAAAGCCTTTATAGTTCTACAGCTTTACAGCTTTATGGCTCATACAAGAAGATGTGGAAACATGCAAGAGGAATGCTTCCTTGGGGAATCAGCCACCCCTCATCTCCCAGAGGTAAGGCCAATTGCTGGGCAAATGTACAAGGGCCCAAAATCTAGAGTGGGCATGAGAGGGGATTGGGGTTGGGGACCCAGTGATCATCTGAGTTAACTGTGAATCACTATTCATAGACTACTATCCATAGACTTTGATGAATCAGCCAGTTGTCTCATGAGCATCTTCTCATCCTCAGGACAGCCCCATGAGGGATGGGTGTCTATCATCAACCCACTTCACAGATGGGGAAGCTGAGGTGGGAATGTTAAATTCACAGGGTGAAGGGCAGACCCGAGTTTGAACTCAGGTAGTCTGGCTCCAAAGTTGGAGCACTTCTTAGCCACTACATTAAAGTAGTTTAGATCTGCAGGGATTTTAGCAACTACTGACTCCAAGATCTTGATTTTACAGTAGAGAAAGCAGGATCCTACAGAGACAGCAGGACGCCCCTAAGATCCTCAAGGAAGGGGTGCCTGGCACGCTGTTGTGGATTAGAGTTGGTAAAAGGAGGGGCCGGTAGGGGCGGGGGCTGTAAGCCTGGACGCACTCCTCCTCCCCACCCCACCCCCACAGCAAGTGTCCCTTCTTTCCATTTTGGGAACGGGTACAACTTGGTAGGGGGTGGAAGGAGGTGGACGGGGGAGGGGTGGGGGTGACTCGGGAAGCCACCCGACCTCCATTCTCAGGATTCCGAGGCAGCCATTGTCCTAGGAGGAATGTTGGGCCAGTAGCCCCCGAGGGGCGGGGCCTCTTTTGGTGCCCCAGACAAGCCTGCTTTGTGCTCACCACCCAGGGCCCCTCCTGGCCTTCATCGGCCAGGCCTTCAGAGTACTTTTCAGTTCTTCCAGGCCAGGTCGCTAAGGGATGAAGGGAAAAGCATGGGTCTTGGGAGACGCACCGGGACCTGGAAAGCCAGTCTGGGAGGGCTGCTTGGAGATGTGAGAACACCGCCCAGAGGCCTGGGCTAGTGGCTCCTCAAAGCTAAAAATATGCATTCCCAGTCTCTCAATAATAGACATTTATCCTAATCAGACACATGCACAAAGGTGGATGTCACAAGTCTGTTCATTATTAAGCTTTTATTTCTGGGGAAAAAAATCGACAACAAAGGAAACTTGTTAAAGTCTTGCACATTCATATGATGGAATATTAAGCTGTCATTAAAATTGTTTGGTATAAATGTAGTTATAGATAGGAAAAGATATTCAAAATATTTGTCTACAGATTGCAAAATAGTGTGGTGATCTCTCTCAATATCTAGAATAACATCTGGCCCATTCTGAAGTCTCACTAATGGTTATCTCGGGGTGGTGGGACTAGGGTGTTGGATTGATTTGTTTTGTGCTTATCCGTATTTTCTAATTTTTGTAAAAAGGTGTTTTCTTTGTGTAACAAAAGTACGTGTGTGCGCGCGTATGTGTGTGTGTACCCTAACTGCCTGCTGCCTGCGCTTGGTATCCCCCACAGAAGTTTCTCCAGCGAGGTGGCTGCCCTTAGAGGGTAGGCAGAGACAGCTGTTTGGACATCAGAAAAACGAGCAATGAGTGCCAGGCAGGCAAGTTCGAGCCTAATAATAAGAGCAATAACTCACTCAGCACTTCATGGTGCACTTCCACACACATTATCTAATGTGAATCCAACCAGGATCCTCTGTGGGCATGCCCCTCCCCCTCCCCTTTACAGGTGAGGAGACAGGCTCCAGCAAGTTAAGCGTTCCTCAATCCCCCAGGACAGGAAAGTGGGGGAACCGGGATTCAACCAGGGTCTCTGATCTTTAACCACCACACCCACTCATGTCCATCACAGCATCTTGCATTTGTTCGTCCACCTGTCCCTTTCTACTGACCACAAGTTTCTCTAGGAATCACTGGGATCTTTTTCAAGTCTCTACTCCTAGAACTTAGTACACTTAGGCACCAGTACATGCTATTGAATGAATGAACGAACATTCAAACCGGGAATCCTGGTGAAGCAGGGCACGGTAGATCCACAAACTCGTTCTTTGTCGCCTGTGTGTTTTTATACTTACTTCGTTCTCTGTATTCTTTTCCCTTTTGTTCTTTAATATTAGCAAAGCCTTTTGGAAAATGGCTGACCGCAAGAGCTGTCATGAGAACAGCTCTCTAGACCTGAACCAAAGCTTTAAAAAGGCAGGAACACTCCTCCTCCCCACTACACATACCAGTAACTGGAAGCAGCTACCCTGTGAGGCCAAGGGCACAGAGGAGAGGCCCTTGGTCAGCTCCACTCCCTGCCTAGGGGGAGGGTTTCTAACCAGGACCAATGCTTGGAAAGGATGGGGTTCCACATGCTGAGCCATGCTGAGCACATACCTTCCCAGACCTCAGACCCAGGGAGGATCAGGTTCAAGGGTGAGCTGTGGATACAGAAGCTGGGCCAATCAGGGAAGTCATCCTGGAGGAGAGGCCTGGGAGGCTAGTTTAGGAAGGGGAAGAGGCCAGGGCAAAGGGGAGAAAAGCAAGGAACATGCCTGGGCAGTTGGGCGCTGGATGATTTAAGTACAACCAGATGTGCTGGGAATCTCCTGTCAGGCCAAGCCTCAGTGAGGGCAGAGTGGGGGTGGGGAAACCTCTGGTCCACTTGGATTTCCAGTTCCCCATTCTGCTCTGGGTCTCTAAGCCTTAGGGAAGGGAAAAGCCCAGTGGGGTTCCAAAGGGGATAGCATATAAGAGAGCCAAGCAGGCTTGGGTGGACAGGGTATAGGAATGGAAGGGTTCCTCTAGGAAGCAGGGTATTGGGCTCAACACCTGGAACCCAGAAAAAAGGATTAGGAGAGCTCTGGGGTAAGAGCTACCAGTTCTGGTGGGGGTAGGGAACAGCAAGGGAAGACTTTACAGAAGAGAGTATATCTGAGTTGGGTTCTGAAAGATGAATAGGAGCTCCCCAGACAGAATGGGGAAATGATTCTCCAGGGAGAGACTCTGAGGTGTTAAAATGGTGTGAGTGCCAAGCGAGAGGTTCTGTGGGGCTGTATTATAAAGGTGCACAGTGGGACAACAGTTCAGTTTGGGGTGCTGGCCCAAAAGCTGTGCTGCAGGATGGGGACGCGGTGAGTGTGCTTCTGCTCACAGATCAAATGGCAGAGCCAGATGTAGGATGAGAATTTTGGAAGTGTGTACCAGGGTCCCCAGTTTTGGGCCCCTGGGGCAGACGAGAGGACTGATAGCGAATCTCAGCTGCTCTCCCCAAGTCTGTGTGGTCTGACACAGAGTTGAGTCTACCCAGAGGAAGGGGCACTTTTCTAATTCTCCTGGAGGCTCTTAAGAGCCCTTAGGCTGGTTGTGGGGTGGGGATTGGATCCAGAACAGCCCATAGCACACTGGGGAGGCAAACCTGGAATAAGCACACAGAGTGTGAGTGGTTGAGCAGGGTTGGGGAGGCACTGGGAACTGGAAGGCCAAACAGCCAGACTGAGGAAGGCTAGGGCTTCCATTGTGGGGGAGCAGCCTGAGCCCGGTGAAAGTAGGGGGCATAGCAGCCAGCTGGGTGTGGTGTCCTCTGGGCTTGTATCCCAGTCCTCCAGCTGGGACACATTTCCTTTCTTTCCTGCTTCTTAATGACTCCTGAGTGGCCAATCCAGAGGACCACAAAGAGAGGTCTCCCCGCCCTTTCCTCTTCCTCTCTTCCACTTCTTCCTCCCTTCCTCCCCCCACCCCATCCTTCCTCTGGGCCCTTGTCTTTCCTTCCTTCTTACCTCACCTGCTCCTCCCTCTCTGGCTTCCATACATCTTCCCTCTAACTCTCCTCTCTTCCTTCAAGCACTTAATGCTGATTCTTCTCTGGGCCAGTTGAGTTATTTTTCTTGACATTTTCAGAAGGGCTTTGTTGCAAGTCTCTGGGCCAGGAAGATTTATGCACTCACACATCCCTGTATATATATATATACACACATGCCTCACACACAAGCATAGCACCTGTTTTCCCTGGGAGTAGCCAGGGGAAGGGGAGGATTCTCCATCTTGGATGTGATACAAGCAAAAGGGCTAGGAAAGAATGGAGGGCCCTCTGCAGAAGCCACTCATTACCACCATCAATACCACTATTATTATCCAATCTATTGCTGGGTACTTGACCTGCCAGGAGATGATCACAAGACCGCTTGATCAGCATGTCCTCAGCAGGGGGCTCTCAAGGCACAGATCCCTTGACTGGGGACAGCCAGAGGAAGGGTCAGCAGCGAGTCCTCATAGGACAGACGCCCCCCCCACCCCCACACCGTCCACCAAAGCCCTGCCCAGGAGGGCAGAGGGAGAGACTTGATGAAGGGCCATTTGCCAAGATTGAGTGTTTGTCAGCCCAGGAGGCTGGATGATGTACTAATAGGACTTTAATGAGTTCAGGGAGGGGGAGTCACACTTCATTGCCTGAGCACTGGTACAGGATGGGGGGGCTCCTGCTAACTAAACGCTTTAATGTGACCCATGCCAGTTTGGGCAATCAGAAACAATTTAGCACCTCTAAGATGCTGAACCTTCCCTCATGGAGTCCAGAAAAGGCCTCCTCAGCATGCTGGCACATCCTACTATCTTACTGGGAAGGCCTTTCTGAGGCCTAACCTTGTCCTTCCTACCAGCACAAGAAGGGCCTTTTCTCCAGGGCTCCCCGGGGATGGAGAACTGGACCCCTGCTCCAAGGGAGCACATTTTCAATTCCTCCATCTTAATTCCTGTCATCTACCCCGCCCTTGAGCCTGGTTGAGTATGACAGTCAGCCACAATGTCCTGGCAATACCAGGCTTGACCTCCTGGCACTTGACCTGCTGATTAAGATCACTCAGTTCCTGTGGCCATCTCAACTCCTGCCTCTAACCCTCAGAAAGCCTGACCGGTGGGGCGGAAAGAGTACATTGGATTCTAGATCCAGCTTTGCTGTGTGACTTGAAATGGGTCACTTCTCTGGGCTTTGGATGCCCCATCAGTAAGAAATACTTCTGTTACACTTAAGATTGTCCCTTCATCAAAGGGTAGGCTCCCCTAGAGTGGCCTACTTCCTCCCGCTTTTCTAATTCTGAAGCCAGGGGCTGCCTGCCCTAGCATTCTGAAACTTGATACATCACTCCCCTGTTCCAGGGCAGGGGCCTGGGGGTGTGGAGCAGAGAGGAAGAGAGGATTTTGGGGGTGGAGAAGATCCTGACCTTGGCAAGTTCCAGAACCTGCTTGAGTGCTGGTCTTGTTTCCATATGTGAGTTGAGAAAAACATGGGCACTGTTGAGGCCCTCCTTTTTCTCTTTCCCTGAGTGGCACCTACAGGAGTGTCCTGGGAGGTGAGAGCCCAGAGCTCCCAGAGGAATCATCACTAGGACATGGGAAGGGAAATGTATAGAATTCTGCGAAACACAGAGAACAGAGTGCTAACCTGCATGCCGGCAGTAAGGGGTACAGGGGTGCAGAGTACCCTACTGGTACTCTGGTACTTAGAGCAGTGGAGCAGTACACAAAAGAAAAAAAAAAACAACAACAACAACAGCAAAGAGATGACTTTCAAGAATTGCACTTGGGTGGGAACATAGTCTTGGGACCCACTGGTTGCTCACCATCTCCTTCAGGAAATGTACCTGGACCCTCTAACCTAAGCTCAGTCTCATCTCCTACAACCTCCACAGGCAAAGAGTGTTCTGCTACAGGTCCATCCGTCCTGCAGGCTTCCTTTCCGGGCTGGATCACCTCTGAAGCTGAAGCCTGTGTCTATATCTGATAGAATTCTGTCTACTCTTGGACTCAGAGCTCCACAAGAACAGGGATTGCCTTTGGAAACTCTCTCTTTGGAACTCTCCCGAGTGTCCCCAGCACCTAGCCCAAAATACTTGGCACAGAGTGGATGCTCAATATTATCTGTCGAATGAAATGAATGTACTAATCAATGAACGTCTTTGGACACCTCTAAGAACACCGCAAGTCTGGGATTCCCCTTCCATCTTCGCCTTCCACCATTCAGCCTGGGTGGCCCAGTGGAAACAAGGCCTTCTTGGGGAAGCCCTCCAGTAAAGCCCGCAGTTTAGCAGTTTATAAGTCACACCCTACCTTCTGCTGCGCATTTACAGGGCTCGCCCTCCGCCTCTGCACCCACTCGCACTCAGAGTGGCGCACTCAGAGTGGCACTGTGTAGAGCGGTGGACTTGCCGGGCAGTGAGTGTGTGTGTGTGTGTGCTGACGTCCATCCTGGGCTGGCACAGCCGAGTTTAGTGCAGTGGGTGCTCAATTCACCTGAGGGGTAGGTGGTAAGGGATTGGGGGATGAAAGCGTGAGTGAACAAGGCTGCCCTGGGGCAGAGCAGCCCTGAATAGGGGGTCTGGGACACTAGCATTGGAGCGGTCAGGCCGCTGCCTTCCCTATTGCCCTTCGACCCCGCTGCTCACACCCAGCAGACACGCTCGGCAAGCCCCGCCGCCCCGGCTCAATCCGGCCTTCTCCCTCATGGACCGCCACCAATCTACGGCAGGAGCCTCTGCACACCCCGACTTGCCCCGACGGCCTGGCAGAGGGGCGGCCTGGAGAATGGCGCATAAGGACACCTCCACACCAAGGGTCATTTGTTCTTTTCTCCCCTCTGAGGCTAATTTATTTTAGAGCTCGGGGAGGGTGAGGGCAGGACCAGGCCAAGAGGTTGAGAGGAGGGGCCAGCAGAGCCCAGGGAGGTGGGGGCGGGCAGAGGCAGGTGGGGGAGGGCAGGAGGAGCTGGGGTGAGAAGGGCCCAAGAAGGGCAGGGAGTTGGGGGAAGGAGGGAGCACCAGAGGAGGGGAGCAGGGAAGGGGAGGGGAGCAAAGGCCTGATGAGGAGGGCGCTAGTGAGGGGAGGCGGGGGTGGGGGTGGGGTCCTGGTTGGTGCAGGGGGAGCCGGGCGGCCTTGTCCAGCCACCCCCACTGCCCAGTCCCGCTCCCGGCCGCGGCGGCCGCAGCAGCCGCAGCAGTAGCGGCTCCAGGATGGTGAGCGCCGCTGCACCCCAGCCCCGGCCTGTCGCCCCTGGCCCGCGTCCCGGTCCCGGGGCCGGACGCCCCCCTAGGCCGCGCACACTCACCTAGGACCCGGCCGGGATGCCGAGGTACGGGACCGCGGGCCCGGGCAGGGTCAGGCAAGAGAGCGCACGACCGGGCCGGGGTCAGGGGTGGTGACCGTTCAGTCGGGGTGTCGGGAGCTTTGTCCGCAGGCGCGGGGCATTGCAAGGGCCGAAGAAGGCGGGGGCTGCGGGTTGCGGGGATCAGCTAGGCGGGGGTCGAAGGGCAAGGCCAGCGAGAGACCCGGGCGGGTGCGGGAGCCGGGTCACTTCCAGCGGGGAGGGCGGGGCAGAAAAGGGGATCTCCTCTCCGCCGCGGATGGGCACCTTGTTCGCCGCCCCCTTTGGTGCGGAGGCTGCAGCAATAGCGAACAGCGGGCTCTGGGGGGGGGAGCCTGCGGGATTGGGGGGGGTGGGGAGCCAGCCTTTGCGGGTTCGGGTCGCAGAAGTATCTTGTGTCCGGAGCCGGAGGGCCGGCCCGCAGGCCCCTCCCACTCCGTCAGGTCTTTGTCCAGCGGCCCCTGTGTGTGTGGGAGGGGGGTGGGGGCTGGGTTCCCGGCCCGGAGATTCCCCAGCATCGTGACGGGGCAGTGACAGGAGACTGAGGCCACTTCGAGCCCTGCGTCCCTAACGCCCAGCGCTTCCTTTCTTCTCTTCTGGCTTGGGAGAGCATAGCCCCCATCTCAGAGTCAGGGTGTTTCGGAAAGCTGCACTTACCTTCACCCATGGGCTACAGACTACAAGAAAGCCCCTCTGAGCTCCGGCTCTCTAGACGGAGCCCGTTAAACTTCCCCACTCCACAAGCCCGCTCTTGGTCTCCACAGTTCTCCTTGCTACAAGCCCGCTCTGTAGAGGGCCTTCCGCAGAGGGCTGGGCACACAGTAGGTGCTCAGCAAATGTAGGCTTTTTTGCCTGGCCCCTCCATTCCCCGTGCCCCTCTAGGTGGAGAACTGGAAAGGAGTCTACGCAGGGGCGAGTGTGAGCGGCCTGGAGCCTGCGCCCGGCGGCAGCGGGGAGTGCAGGGGTGGGTGGACGGGTGGGTGGGCTGTTAAAAGGACGGTCACTAAATCAGGATTAGGCCGTGGGGCTGTCAGGCTGCCTGGCCCAGTCTCCATGGATACCTAATTTGGAGGAGAATAGAGGACGGAAGAATGTTTGTGTTGTCGTCCGCACGGCTGCCGCGGCTGAGCCGGCTCCAGCCCCTGGCCAGGCAGCGAGGAACCGGAACCCGATTCCAACCCCACTCTGGGCTTCTGTGGGGGGAGGGGAAAACTTCCCGGTTCTTGGGGCCCAGAGCCTTCCCTCTGGAGTCTTTGGAGTGGGCTGGATGGTGCCGTAGTTCAAAGAACTCTGACCGTGCACAGAAAGCCCGACCTTCCCAAGTCCAACCTGAAACCCCTGTGCATCCTCCTGGGCTGGGGTTCCTCAGAGCCCCCATCCCGGAGCTTCTCTCTGGGAACAAATGCCACCCTTCGCTGTGCCTTAGCCCGAGGACGGACGCTTTTGGAGGCTCCGTGCCGCGTCTCTGCGGGGACCTAGCGGCCGCACGGGTACCAGGCAGCCACTGGGGCTGTGGGGCAGGGGGCGGGTCCGGGCTTCCTGGGGCGGGCGAGAAAGGGGCGGGGCCTTCCGGCCAGCGATGCTGGACCGGGTGTCAGGCCTCGTAAATCCCTCTTTCTCATATTTAACGCCATTTCATTTATTTCCAGTTGATTCCTTTGGTGTCCTCAGCAGTCACCTTTGTAAAGAGCGACCCTCGTGCCCTCGCTGTAATATCTTCTGGGAGAAAACCCACGTGGGCCAAAGGGAATTTTAGCTACCTGAGGCAGTGGAGTTGCTCCTGGGGAGGCCCAAATAACCCCCATTTCTCAGGGGACCTTCATCTTCCCAGAAGAATAGGGGACTGAGAGACACAGGGATGGCCTCTGAGGCCCTGCGGGATTTTCTGGCAGTGGTAATAAGGGTGGGCCGGGATGAGGATCCTGGGAGTGGACAATGCCAGTATACAGGCTGGAGGGGGGCAGGGTACAGGGGCCAGCCCTAGTGTGTCTATCCTAGATCCTTTACTTGCCTTCCTCCTGGTCCTCCATGGCCACAGCTTTTTATGGAGCAAGAATCCCCTCCCCACCCCTCCCCTGCCTGGGCTGCAGCTTTATTGCTGAGATCTCAGACTCTCCACGCAATTTCACGCCTCTCTGACTTTGCTCTTGCTGTTCCCTCAGCCAAATGCCTTCCCTATTGTCCCCGTCTTTCCACAACCTCCTCATTCTTCAAGGTCCAACTAGGATGCCACACTTCCTCTGTGCAGCCTCCCAGAGCCCCAGCTCTTATCACTTGCTTGTCCCTCTGTGTTCTACTGGCCCTGCACCTGTGCCTCCCTTCAGTCTTTGTGGCTGAGTCCACAGAAGGCTTTGCCTCCTGGAGGTTAGAGGTAGAGCATATACTTCCCTGCACCCCACCCCCATGGACCTGGCACAGGGTTTGGCACCTTGTGGGTGCCCCATAAATCTTTGATGGTTGAATTAAACACGTTTTATAAGGTCAGCCTGCAAAGTGTGGGATCTGGACACTTTCAGGCAAATAGCTCTGCACTCCTGGGTGGGTGGAGACTGCTGGGTGGGTCTCCTCCTCCTCCTCATTGCTGACCCTCCCCCTCCCCCAAGTCCTGGGAGGACTTTGCTCCTTCCTTTCCCCACAGACCAGCATTCTTTCCCTGCCATTATCATCCTGTTAAACAGAGAGGCCAGTCAGGATCCATATGGATCAGATTAACAATTGCTTATTATCTGGGCCAAGACTGCTCCCACTCTCCACCCCCAGCTCCTACTGCTGGAGTTGCTGGACCCTTAGGAGCCCATCCTCCCCACCTCTCCCTCCCACTACCATTGGTCAGCCTGGGAGGGCAGGGGACAGGCTGTTCTCCCTTACTTACCCTCCCTGTGCCTTCCAGCGGAACTTTGCTTCTTTTTGACTTGGTTGGCAGTTAATGACTCCTTTACCCAGTTTAATGAAAACCAGGTTCCCTGCAGGAGCACAGCTCAGTGAGGTTCCAGGGCTGTGGCAGGGAGAGGTGGACCGGAGGCCCAGAAGCCCAAGTGCACCTGTGGTCTGTAATAGCCCCTTCCTTCCAGTGGACAGAGGCGGCGGGCAGGAGTGAGCCCCACTAGGCCGACCACAGGATATACTGGTGCCTTCTGCCCTCTCAGCCCTGGACTGGCCCTGCTTCCTTCTGGGAGCTGGCAGGCTAGTAAGAAAGATCAGTGAAGGAGAGACCCTGCAAGACTGTGTAGCACTGAATCCCAAGCCTTGTGCTACAGTCGAAGAAGCAAAACATCTGAGTTGCCTGGAGTGACAGCTGAGTTGGCTTTGAAGGACAGGAAGTGGAGTTTATGTAGAAATGTACATAAAAATACTAGGGATGGAAGAGACCTTCAAGATTACCCAGTCTGGGGGTCCATAACTTTTTTCGATTTACAGACCCCTCAGAGGGACCGATGAAAGCTGTCCCCAGAAAAATGAACTTTCATCAATTGACACCAGACTTTGAATTCTGCTTTAGAGGGTTCTTAGGTCCCCTGGAGCTCATGGGAACCCTACAAGAAGCCCTCACCCTGGTCCAGCACCCTCTGAAGTACTGAGGACAGTCAGGCCTATAGCCCAGTAGTCCTACCTCCACATGTGGTGGTGTATCCATGGCAGGTGGATGGGATGAGCTAAAGGACCAAGGATAGTGGATCAAGGTGACAAGCCAGCCTTTGCATAGGAAAGTTTCCCATTGCCTAGGCCAGGGTATGGGGTCATCATTTCATTTCTAAGTGTGTCACCTTGAGAGAGGATGTTTTAGGATCCACTTGTCCCCAGAAACCAAGATGAGTGGCAGGAAAATCTAGCTCTTCAAGCATTTCATAAGTGTCTTGATAAATCATAGCTAAAACTTGTGCAGCATTTATTAAATACTCTATATCTCATCTGTGAAATGGTACCAAGAACAGTTTCTATCTCACATGCATTTTCATGAGGATTAAATGAGGCAGGAGCCAGAAGCTGGGAGACCTGAGTTCTAGTCTTGAATGGCTGTGGGCCTGTGAAGACCTGGTCAGAAATGCAAGTGACAGTGCTCAGGGCTCTCATTGTTGATGCTGATATTTCCCAGCTTGGCTCAGCCAAGGAGAGAGGACTACAATGGGAACCACCCAGATACCTTGCCCTAGTTCACTTTGGTGACTGGAGGTCAGGCAGGTAGTTCTAATGAATGGGAGCACTGGGCAGTGGCCAGCCTCCATAGGGCTATGGCCCAGACCCCATTTTATGATGTCCAATTATGGCGCTCACCCTAGGATCCAAGCCCTGGGCTGCAATGACCACTAACTGGGTGTAATCACCCTGGACAAGTCCTTTACTCTGGGTTTTCATCTGCCATGGAGATAAAAACACTGGTGAGTGAGTTTATAGGTCAAAGAGCTCTGGTTTCAAATAGTGTGCCCCTTCGTCTCTGAAGTATACACCTACCTTTGGTCACTTGCTCAGTTTCTCGGAACCCAGGGACTCCAGAGAACCTCCTAATGTAAGAGTAAGGGGGGATAGGACACGTGTGTGAACGTTCTGGCCCATGGCAGGGCTGCCCGGACCATCTCTGAAAGCTCTCTCCAAAGTAGTCTGGGTGGAGAGGGGAATTCAGTGGGTAGGGAGAGGACAGCCAGCTTGGCTACCTCAGGGACCTGAGAGGTGGAAGCATACCTCCCTCTCCCTGCCCTTACTGCTCGAACAGAATTGGATCACCTGATTGCTGGGGTTAATCAGGGATGGATGAGAAGATGTGACGAAGAGGCTGCATTTTGCTCTAATTAATCTGTGTTGAGCACCTGCTGCATACCAGTACTCTGCAGGGTCGTGGGCCCCTGAGACTCCCCACACACCCACTGGGCACTTGTATACCAGGCCCTGAGCAGGGCCTTCACACCTCAGATCTCCCATAACAACCCTCAGCTTCCCATGTTGCTAGGGAGGCTCAGAGCACAAACCTAGCCCTGGAATTGTTTGCTTTGCCACAGGAACCTAATGTAAAGCATGACTACACTCACCGTACACTTGGTCGGGCCCTGTGCCAGGCCCTGAGTATTTCATTTAGGCAGCCATTGATCCAACAACCATTATTTTCGGATGTGGTCCCACCTTTAAGGAGCTTGCAAAACAGCTGGGGACCAGTAAAGAGGCAAAGAGACAGGCTATGCTCTCAGGACTGCTCTTCTTGTATTCCCTGTGTAGAAAGGAGCCACTAAAGGCGTGTGAGCTGGAGAATGACATGCTCAGAGCTGTGGAATGTGCACAGGATCAGTTGGAGAGGAGAGATTCAGGGAAAAGGCCAGTATTTGACAGCAGGTCCTTGCTGAAGAATCTTCGGTGGAATCCTGAGGAGACTGAGTTCCCAGGGAGAGGCTGTTCCTAGGTGGCAGAGGCCCTAATTCAGTGGTCCCCAACCTTTTTGGCACCAGGGACCAGTGCTCCTATGAGAATCTAATGCCCGATGATCTGAGGTGGAGCTGAGGCAGCGATGCTAGTGCTGGGGAGCGGCTGCAAATACAGATGAAGTTTCACTTACCTGCGCTCACCTCCTGCTGTGTGGCCCTGTTCCTAACAGGCCACAGACCGGTACCCATCCACGGTCTAAGGGTTGGGGACCCTGCTCTAATTCATTGGGGATTAGTGGGAAATTGGGAGAGGCCAACTGCTGCTACTGGCCTATTTGGCCTTTGCATGCTCAAGAGTCCGGGGTGTTTGTTCTTTTTTCCAGGCCAATGGGGAAAGAAAACTGGTGGGATTCAGATTATACTGGGAAAAACGAAACATCCCCCACCCCTGTGGTTTTCCTGAGAACTCTTGCCACCAGGAACAATCGCCCCTTCCACTCAGCTCCTCAGAGAGACAGCATTCATTAGTGGCTAGACCCTCACTTCTCGAGGAAAGGGCTTCTTTTCTAGACAGTGTCCTCTTTGGTATGGCCATTCCTATGTCACCATCATCCATACTGCAGCCCTCTTCAGGCTGGAGTTTTAGAGTGAGCCCCTTGTTGAGAAAGACAGAGCTGCATCATTGGGGTGGGGAATGTAGTTGGAGGACTAGGGTGGGTGGTCAAGAGTTAATTGTGATATTTGTTGGATTTGCAGTGCCTATTAGACATGCAAGCGGGGATGGCCCAGAAAACTGCAGAGAAGAGAGGAAGAGCCGTTTATCCTGCCCAGGAGTGCCTCTCCCAGTTGAGACAGCCTTTCATGCTGAATGCCTTGACTGATAGGGAGCGTATCACTTCTGGACACAATCCTTATGTTCTTAGCTAACATTTAGCCAAATATCTTTCCTGGAGGATTCCCCTCATTTGAGGAGGGGGAGGAGCAGCAGGAAGGAGTAGAAAGGCTGAGCAGAGCAGCACTGTCTGCCACCCAACAGTCATTCAAGTATTTGGAGATATTCGGTCCTCAGGAGAATTTCTCTTCTCAGTGAACACTCCCCATTCCTCTAGGTAGGCAGCTTGCTGCTCTGCCTTTCTCATCACTCTCCTTGGGGCATGGCAGTGACTGTCACCAGGGTCTGGGGTCTCAGCCCTGCCATGAAGCACTTTGAAATGTGCTAAGCTCTGTGGTTTGTGGCTGAGTATGGGAGGGTGGTCGAGGGCTAAGAGGAGGCAGAGGAGGTTGGTTAGGATGGTGGGAATCAACCGATACCTCTGTTTTCTTAGCTGATAAATGGAATGGCCACTTTTTAGGTGACAGGCAGAAAAGCATCTGGAGCCAGACTGCCCGGGTGGGTGAAATCATATCTTAGCTTGGTGACTTAGACAAGTTAGCTGTGCCTCAGTTTCTTCCTCTTTAAATGGGAATGACAGTCACATCTGCTTCCCAGGGTTAGTTATTATGAGGATTACATGAACTAATGTGTATCAAGCACTTAACAAGCAGTGCTTGGCATACGTGTTAGAATCCATCCAAGAGCAGACAGGAGTTGCTGTGGTTCTCCAGTTTTGCCTAGCACCCTCCCCCCAAGTTCTCTTTCTTTCTCTGTTCCTGTGGCCCTGAAGTTATGGGGGCCACCCTGTTGAAGATAACCCTACCCACCTATGCACTCATACCCAGGTAGACCGGCCAGGCTGCATAGCTGGAGTTACTGAGCTCAGCACCCCGGGGCTGGGAAGGTTGGAGGAGGGGGCAGAGGCACCACTGAGGAAGCCTGGGTGGGCTGCCTGGGCCTGCTTCCTTACCTCTGCTTAGGCCCCACCCTGCGAGGTCATGTCTCTCAGCCACCCCTAGGCACTAGGAGGGAGACATACTGGGGCTAGGGAATATATAGGATCACCCAGAGTTTAAAGCTTAAGTTTTTTTGGACGTCACATGCCACCTAAATGCACTCAAGTCAACCTTGGATACTAAACCTGGCTGGGGAAGGTGCGGGGGGCGGGGGACGGGGAGGCTCTAGTTTCTTGGGCTGAGACCTGTGGTCCATGACCCCTGACAAGTTCATAGATAGAACTGTATTCCAATGGTGTAATTCTCCTTGTCGCCCCATGTACTTTTCCCCTAGCTTTACTGAGGTAGAATTGACAAAGTAGTCCCAGGCATTTTTTTTTATTGAGGTATAATTGACATACAACATTCTATTAGTTTCAGGTATACAATACAATGATTCAATATTTGTACAGATTGCAAAATGATCACCACAGTAAGTCTACTTAACATCTGTCACCATACATAGCTATAAAATTTTTTTGTGTATTTTTATCTTATGCATTGAAAAGGTATTTTTGAGAACGGGCCACATGTTTAACAGATTACAAAAGGGGCCTATGACTGAAAACTGGTCAAGAGCTCTGAGCTCACCCTCCATCCCACACCCATACAGGCCCAGGTCCTGAGGAAGGAAGAGACACACTGGGAGGGTCAGAAACAGCCCCAAATAGCAGTGGTGCCTGAGCTGGACAGTAACCACGGCCTCCTCCTCCAGGTGTCTGCTTGACAGGAATCTGCTCACTGAGGCCCTGAGAGCCTTGTGCATAGCTGTTACTGTCTCCATATGTGCTGAGAAGCTGAATGCCCCAGGGAGCGGTTGGCTCTAGCTGGGATGAAGCACAGAGTTCAACTGCAAAGCTTTGTGCTTCAATGAAAAAGTAAACTTTAAAAAGAGAAATTACTTAATTACTTACAATAAGTAATTCCTATGGTAAGAATGTAGTACTCCAAAGCCCCTGCTCTTCTTGTCACTTTTGCATCAGGGAGTTTTCTGAGGGAGAGCACTTTGGGATGGAAAAGGATAGGGTGGAGAGGGAGCAGGAAGGGGCCGCTGGGCTAGAGTACTGCTGTGCAAAAGCCCAGGGGCGGGGTGTCTGAGCAGAGGAGGGAATGGAGTCAGTTTAACAGGTGACATCAACTCTAAATAAGGCCTTTAGGTGGCAGGACAGAGGTGCAGAGGACTTGTTGGGGCACCCAAGAAGGAGCCAGCAACAGGAGAGTCAGTGACCTAACAGTCTGGGAGCACCCCAGCTACAGAACTGGAGAGGCAGAGTTCTAAGTAGATGGACCACAGAGGCAAAGACCCGGAAGCATGAACATGTATGGTCCAGAGAATAGACTGCTGTGGCTGAAGGGGTTGAAGGGGCCAGAATGGCAGGGTCTAAGGCTGGAAGGAAAGACAAACTGACCTACATCTGGTGCCAGGCTGAGGGGTTTGATGTCCACTCTATGCTCAGTGGGGGTTGAGTCTGTTTGAAATAGAAGGACCACTCAGGCAGTTATTCAGAGGATTAGGAGGCCAGAGACATGAGTTTAGATGCTGCGCTAGCTGTGGTGGGAGACGTGAGAGCTATGTGTGTCCTTTTAGAGAGGGCGTCAAGGGGACTCAGTGACCAGCTGGATGGGTGAAGGCTACAAGAAGTGGAGACACAAGGCCTCCAGGGTTTCCAGCCTGAGTGAATGAGTGAACTCTGGAGAAAGAAGACAGAGATGTTTTCCTTGGGCATGTTGAGTCGGAGGTCTTGGTGGGCCTCCGGGGAGTCCTAAAGAGTTTCACCCAGATTCCTAAATCTCCCCCTAAGATTCTCAGGGACCATGAAAAGTGTGGCTCAGGATGAAGTTGGGTCTGGTGTGGTAGACTTTCAAGAGGGATTTGAAGAGGCATGTGACCTTGCCTGAGCAGTTTCTAAGAGGCAGAAGTTTGGGGGAGCATGTCAGGGCCCTGGAGCTCCTCCCTCTGTTGGTAGAGAAGGTGCTGGTGAGAGATATCCTAGGACACAGGTCACAGGTGTCAAGGGTCAAGCTAGAATGTCCTGGGAAGCTCTGGTTTGGGATTAAGGTTGCATTTTCAGTGATGATGAGCTCAGTCGTCCGCCCCCCGCCGCCCCTGCCCAACCCCAGCCCCAGCCTCTGCACACCCACTTGATAGTCACAGTCAGTCAATGGCAACAGGGACCTCGCTCCCGCAAGGCCATGCTCTCCACTCTGGGGCCTGCAGGCAGCTTGGAAATTGCACTTCTCTTCTTGAGTCCCTCAAGCCCATTGGATCCTTTTGGCACCAGAAAGCATACCCCCCTCCCATGCTCCCCTTCCCCAGGCTGAAGCACCTAGCTAGCCTCTTGGGAGCCAAGTGAGAGATTGCCTAGTGCTTTGCCCCAGCCCCTAACCCCTCTCCAGCCAGTCTTGAAAGTACCACCCTTCTTTTAGTGCTCTCAAGCCAGCCTGTAAGGGAGATGCTACATTCCCTGCTTCTCTCTAGAGGAAACAAATTGAGATACTTGTCCCACATTTCCAAAGCTGACTCACTCCTTGCACCATCTGAACCACAACAGAGAGGTGGGACTGTGACCTCCACATGGACCCCCTGGGCTTGCTAGGGTGGGCTCAGAGACCCCCAGCTCTGGGTTAATCTTTCAGGCTGGCCTTCAGATACCTTCCTAACTCAAGTTGCTAATGAGTCCAGGCTGCATTTGTAGGTCCCTGGGAACAGCCAGTGAATGTGAGGAAAGGGAGAAGGGAAGGTGTGTGTCTGCTGTAGAATGGGCTTGAAATATAATCCTCCCCTAGCAGCCTGTTGTTGGGACTGAAAAACATGGAGAAAAAGAACCCCCAGCCCAGTATGCAATGGCTTCTAGGAGATAAGAGCCCAATCTTCCAAGCTCTCTGGAAAGCATGGACATAGGGTGACCCCTCCCTCCCTTTAGATGGGTCACCCTATGCCCATGCTTTGTTGGGCTGACACAAGGTCCAGGAGTTGAAGTCCATCAACACCCTGCTCCACTGCAGCTTACGTAGAAGAGGGTATGGCACAGTAGGCAATTCCCAGCTCCAAAGACCTGCTTTACTTGGCCTTGATGAAAACTGTACTTGCTCATTACGGCTCCTTCTCAAGCAGGCATTAGGGAGAGGCAAATCAGCCTTGCTGACCTTCATTAAGGGGCCAGTGGCTGATAGCCTGGAACCTCTCAGAGGTACAATTGCTTGTTAACCAGAATGGTTTTCTGTTCCTGAAATTTCTGGCAGCCTAACTAAGTGAAACGAACGAAATTTAGTCAGGTGAAGACAAACTGTTTTCTTTTGGAGAAGGGGAAAGGGTGATAATAACTATGCTAGATCTCCCTATCTGGTGTCTCCAGGGAGATTGGTTGGGGACAGGTATCCCTGCCTTTCTCGATTTCACCCTGCCTGGGGGGGGCAGGTGAGATGGGGTAGTGAAGGAAAGGGCTCAGAGCATCCCCAGTGACAGCACCAGGAGGAGGTTCAAGAGAAAACCTGGAGGGGCTGTTGGAAAGAAAGGGGTGGGGGGAGAGTAGGGCTTCAGTGCTGGAAAAGTGATTAGCAGTGAGGATGAGGCAGAAGTCAGTCCTGGCAGCCCTGAGGCAGCACAGGAAAGAAAAGAGCTGTTATTCAGAAGGCAGACAAAGATGGCTGCCAGGCAAGCCACCACCACCCTGCCTACCGCAGGCAGCTAGATCACTGTGGGTACCAGCAGATCTCCAAGCCCCCCGGGGTTGGGTGCCCCTCATGGGGATTGGGGGTTGGACTGAGTCTGCAGATAAAACATTAGGAACCTGTGTCCTGGGTCCAGCTCCCAGCATCCCAGGACCTTCTGCAAGAGTCGGGGAAGCCCAGCAGCCAATCCCAACCTCCTGGGGTGGTAGATAGGCCGTTTGATCAGTGAGTGTGTAAATTGGGATTTTATGGATCGCTTATTCACTGCTGGAGCTGGGGCCCCAAAATTCCTCTGTGCCCCAGAATGCTTAATCTAGTCTTGAGCTTTCCCCTGGGAGGGGAGAGAAGATAGTCTCCCCACCCACCCCGCCCCTATCCTTCCTGCTGCGTCTCCTCCCAAGGCCTCAGGCTTTGTCACTGCAGGTCGAGCTGTTCAAAAGTGCTAATACACTCCCTGGGGGCCGCTGGGCAGTGGGACTTACCCTTCAGAGCTGTGATTGGCCAAGAGGCCATGGGTGGGGAGTCACGGCAGCAGCTGGGAGAGTGTGAGTGTGTGCACGCAAGGGCAAGCTCCTGTTTGAGGGGAGGGGTTTGGGGGGTGTCCAGCCTGCTCAGACCACTGCGCAGAGACAAAGGATCTTCATCTAGCCTGGAATGAAGATTAAACCCAGAACAAGCCATGTCTCTACCTGGTCAAGCTGGTTAGGGAGCCCACCTGTCCATCTTTACATTCTCTTATTACATATTGACATGGTGGGGAGTTATTCACTGTGTACTGAATGGATGGATGGATGAGTGACCATGTGAGTGACTGCATTTTTAACTGCAGCTGTGTCAGCTGGAATAATCCAGCACCTACAGATTCCTAAATCTCCCCCTAAGACTCCTAAGTGGCCCCCCTCCCCTCAGAGATTAGCTTTAGCCCAGGCCTGACTGACACAAGGCCGGACATGAGGGACTGGACAGGCCTCCGGGGACACAGCTGTGACCCCCGGACTCTGTTGCCACTTGAGAGTGCTTTCAGTGTGGTCACGTTTCTCCCTGCTGGCCCCCATCTGTCCTTGGGATTTGATGAGGATGAGGATGGTAGGTGAGGGGGGATGGGTATTGAGCAGCTGATACTGGAGGGAAAGAAGCACAGCCCCAAGGGCCAGATGACAAACTGCCTTGTCCTACTATCCTCTGCTCTTCTGCAGCCTGCCCCTCCTCTCCCAGTGGGCAGCAGGCAGGACAGGCTGGGCTGGTAGGGAGTGGTTGGTCCAGCTAGTTTATCCACCCTCCCTGGCTCCTGGGGAAGCTGGAACCCAGCCTTGCCATAAAACTTAGAATCCCTAAGAAAGGAGTCTGAGCCCTAAGGAAGTCTACCTGGAGATCCTAAGAAGTGAGACTCCAACTTCAAAAGAAAGCTGCGGAAGTCTCCAGTTGTAGTGGGAAGAGCCCTGGCTTCGGCACTGAGTCCTGTTGGGCTTAGAGCAGCACTGTCCAGTAGAACTTTCTGCAATGACAGGAATGTTCTGTGTCTGCACTGTCCAATACCACATCTGACTACTGAGCACTTGGAGTGTGGCTAGTGCTGTTGAGAAACTGAATTTTTAATTTATTTAAACTTTAATAATAAATTTCATTTCTAATAATTTAAATTGTAAAATAATTAATACATTTTAGTGATTTTAAATTTAAATAGCCACCTGTGGCTAGTGGCTGCAATTTAGACGGCACAGGATTAGAGGTTGTGTTCAGGGGTCGAAGCCAAACCCTTGGGTGCAAACCCCTTTCTGCCTGTGAGACCTTGGGCAGGGCTCCTCCCAGTACAGGTGCTCCCTCCCAGTCTGTCAGACTTCCAGCCCCAGTGTAGGTCATCTGCAGTTAGGGGATTATCTGCTCCTGTGCCTTTAAGAGGTCCTGGGCCACAAAGGGGCCAAACACCTAGGGACAGACCTACAGCCCATGGTGGGAAAGGAGTGGCTGTATGGAGCTCTAGACTTTGAAGCATCTTAGGAATTTCCTTGAGGGTGTCATTCCCAGAAGGCTTCCTGGAAGAGGTAGGTGTGGGGCAGGCTTGGGCTGGAGCTGTGGCTGAGAGCTGAGACCCGAGAGGGCACTAAGGCACCCTGGCCAAGGCTAGGAGAGGGAGGGGCTGACAGAATGGGCTGAGAGTCCTGGCTTCCCCTCTTAACTAGCTGTTTCAACCTTTGAAGAATCACTCCCCCTCTCTGAACCTCCATTTCCTCTTCTGTAAAATGGGAAGAATATGCTTATCTGGCAGAGAAGTTATGAGAGTGGAACTGAATGGTAATCATGAAGGTTCTTTGCAAACACTAGAAAGCTGGGAGAAAGGGAAGGTTTATCCTCAAAGGTGCTGGGCCCCTGGCCTCTCAAGATAACAACAGATGGTCACAGCTTGTCTGTGGCCCTGACCGCGGACACAGGCAGGGATTTCTGCACTGTCCCCTCCCCCCAGTGCGTGTGTGCACATACAGCCCAGATGGGGGCCCACTTGGCCAGCCTTGCTCAGGCTGACCTCCTGCTGTTTGGCATTTGATATACGCACGGAGTCAGGGCCAGAGGTACCCTCTACTTACCCACTGCCCTCCCCATCCCAGAGAGGAGCCAGACTAGCAGGGAGGGCTCACTATCTTCAGGAAGTGGATCCCAAGGGCCCTGATCTCTTTACCATGTGTCCTGTGGCCTTTGATGGGAATTCCATAGCCCCTTTTATCCTCTCTCAGAGGCCTGGCTGGGGGAAAGAGAGAGATTAAAAAAAAAAGGCAGCCAGGTGGGATACCTGGGGGCTGTGCTGAGTGCCCTTCAGCTGCAGGCACCCCTCCCCTGTTTATCCCTGCAGCAAGTCCCTGGCTTCGCTTCTTGCCACCCTCACTATCATTGGGTTCATATTTAGTCACCTTGGCTTTTTTCTACATTTGGACATACATGCAATTTCAAGCCTTTTTGCTCATCTAGCCATCCATCCATCCTTCCATTCTACAGAGTCTATTAAGAACTTATTGTATGCCAGACCCTGTCCTGGGTGCTTGGGATAAGACAGTGAACAAAACAAAGTCCCTGCTCTCATTGAACTCTCTAGTGGGTACAAAAAAATAAAGCAATGAGTAGCTCAGATTATGATGAGTACTACAGGGACCATCAGGTTGAGGGTAATAGTGTCTGATGAGGTGACAATTAAGCAGAGACCTGAAGTAAGTGAGGGTGTGATCTGGGGGAAAAGTGCTGTAAGCACAGAGCACAGCAAGGTCAAAGGCCCTGAAGTGAGAGCAAGCCTGGTGCCAGAGCATCGAGGCTAGTGTGGCTGGAAGGAGAAGCCAGGGTAAGCAGACCATTAGGCCGCTGTGAGGACTTTGGCTTTTATTCTGAATGAGATAGGGGCCAAAGTGATTGGACATGTTTCCAAGGGTTATGGTGGCTACTGTGTTGAGAATAGAGACTGGAGACACAAGCATAAAGGGGGAGGTGAGGTAGGAGGCCATTGCAGTCATACAGGTGAGAGATGTTGCTGGAGGTGGTGAAAAGAGGTTGCAATGAGATAGACTCTGAAGCTAGGAACAAGCTGATTTGCTGGTCTGAGGTGTGAAAGAGAGAGTTAGAGATGACCCTAAGGTTTCTGGCCTGAGCAACTAGAAAGGATGGAGCTGCCATTGCCTGAGATGAGGAAGACAGAACAGGTAGGTCGGAGGCAGGGTGAGGAAATCAGAAGTTTGATTTTTGGATATGTCAATTATGCCAATTAAATATTGGAGTGGAAGAGGTGTCAGAAAGAAGGCTGAATATACCAGTAGGGAGTGCATGGGGGAAGCTAGACTGGAGAACCACATTTAGGAATCCTAAATGTATACGTGATGGTCAAGGCCATGAGACTAGATGGGGTGTCCAAGGAATTAACATGGAGAGAAGGTTCCAAGGACTGAGCCCTTGGCTCTGCAAGGCTTGGGGAGGCGGGTGACAGGCTGAGGTGGAGAGGAGGGTGGGGAACCCAGTGAGGAAGTTTCAGGAAAGAGGGGTGATCAGCTGAGTCCAATGCTGGCATCAGCAGGCACACAGGCAGCCTGCTCAACTCCAGACAGCTGGAGTGCTGGGTGTGAAAGCCTAGTTGGGAGTGGTTCAAGAAAGAACTGGAGGGGAGGAATCAGGAATAGTAGTATAGATGTCTTTCAAAGTTTTGTGGGTTTTTTGTTTTTTGTTTGTTTTTTGTTTTTGGTAAAAAGCAAGCAAAGAGCAAAAGAATGTAGTTGGAGGGGGATCAAGAGATTGTTTTGAGCAGTTTTCCTCCTAAGATGGGAGAATAGCAGCAAGTTTGTGGGCTGATAAGAATGACAGCGGCGGGAAACTGATCATGAAGGATAGGGGAGAACTGAAGAAACAACACCCTTGAGTGTGTAAATGGGAAGGAATCAGTCCACGAGAGAAAGAATATCCCTTGTTCTTATTGCCAGGAGGGACTTTCTCCAACTTCCCCAAGAAGGCAAGGGGTCATTTAGGGCTGGAGTGACCTGGGAGGATGCAGGAAGGAGGCAGGACTTGCCGGGGCCTTTGAAGGATGAGAAAGAGTTAGTTAGGAGAGGGAGGACACTTCCGATGTGTGGGACTGTGTGAGCAAAGGCCTGTAGGCCAGAGGGCTGATTTTTTCTCGATTTCTTTAGGCTCTGTAGGTGGAAAGGAAAGCTGGCTTGCATTGCTGGCTTGCTTTACCTTGTTGGAGGGATCAGAGAAGCCTGTGATGTTCACAGACAATAAACAGAGAACAGGCAACTTGCCCCAAGTCACAAAGAGAATCAGCCCAACAATGACACACACCTGTCCTGACCATTCCCACTCCTTGGAGCTCACAGCTCGAGGCCCCCTTCCTCATCTTCCTATGGCCCTTCCCTCCCCCTTATCCAGCTCTAAGTTCACCACTTCTCCAGCCAAGGAGTATAGGGACATGGAGGAAGAATGTTCAGATCTTGTGGCTGGACCCCTGCTCCCCTCAGAAGTCTGTTCCTCAATCTGCATCATTTGTTGCCTTACTATAACCTATAGAGGTAGGAAAAACACTGGCTAGAAGGAGAAGGACCCCATTCTGACCTTGGGCAAGCCACACCTCCTCTATGAGACTCAGTTTTATCATCTGTAAATAGTATCTACTTAGGTGGGGTGTTGTGGGCAGTGAGTGATGACATGGATGTGCCAGCACTCCTTGCTCAACTCCAGTCCCTCCTCCTTCACCGACCTCAAGTCCATGAAAGTACCCCATTGCTTTCCATCTTCAAAGCCCCATTTTAGGTGCTGCCCTGATCCCCACTCTAAAAATAGCCTCAGCTGCCTCTAAACTCCCAGAAGTCATTCTTCCCTTTTTCTTTCTCTCCCTCCCTTCCTGCTTTTCTTTTGTTCTTTCTTGACCACTTTCGTCTGTGTTCCTTGTTAGATGATAGAGTCTGTGAGGATTGGTCACAGTTGGATCCAATTTATCTCTCTAATGGCGAACAATGTCCAGCACAGTGAGGGTGTTGTAAAAGTGTGTGCTGGCTGGCTGGAAACAGACAGTGTACCTGCAGGAAATGGGCTGCAGCCCTTTCAACAAGGAGTTTGCAGCTGCCTCTCTGGTCTTCTTGGGTTCATCCCCTAAATGTTTATTATTACTAGGCCCTGAACCATATCCCAAAGGATCCTCCAGACAGGGTTCTGGGAGTTGTGCTGTGCTGGGGGCTGCTCTTTGACCTGGACTGAGGGAAGAGCTTCCTGTGTGGTGAGAGCTAGGGCTGTGGCAGGTGACCTGTCCTTAGAAGTCCTTTTGTCGACCTTCCCTCTCCACTTGCAGTAACTGGGGGTTGACACAAGGGGGCAGGGCCCAGTGGATGGGGGAACAGTCCCGTTCAAGCTTTGCCAGGCAGCTAGAGACCCCGGGGCAGCAGTTGTAAGCAGTAGACAAAAAGCCTGGGACAAAAGGCCTGTGGGAGCCATGGTGAATAGATTAATGAGATTTCCATAGGAGGCCCAACAATGGGATTCTCCACTCTAGCCTCTTTGTCCCAGGCTGAGATAATGGAGCCCCGGGAGCTTGCCCAGGAGGGCAGCCTCAGCTTCTTCTCCACACAGGCCTAGAGCCGCCACACAGCTGCCCCTCCTTCCCTGCCCCACCCCCAGCCGTGGATGGTCCAATCTCACCCTCCCCATCGGTAATGGAATTCTGAATCATAGAATTTCTGTAAGATGGGAACGGGTAGTGTTAGAGCCTCCTTAGGGAGTTAGACGTGGGCATTGACACTATACATCATTGGGGTCCCTTAGCACCACATTGTGTATAAAATTTAAAGAATTCCTTGTGAGAGAAAAGTTGGAGGTCCACCACCTACACCAACTGTCTCATTTGACAAATGAAGAAAGTGAAGGTTAGAGAGATTAGGCGTCTTGCCCTTGGTAGCACAGGGACAGTTCAGGGTATTTGCTGCCCCGGATGCCAGTGAGGGTATGGGAAGAGTATGTGAGGGAAAAACACACCCCCTTTACTTTCACGCTACACTGTTTCACTTCTGACACCAGATTTGTGGGGTTTCCACACCAGTCAATTCTGTAACACCAGCTGGGCGTCCTACGAATTTAGCTGAACTCTGACTATTGACGTAGAGATAGTGTCAGATCCCATAGGTTAGGGACTCAGTCCCACAAGACTGCCCCAGTTCAGCTGCTACTCTCAAGTCCAGATTGTTGCTGGTGTTTCTGACTGATGGGCTATAAATCAGAGGTTCCCACACCCCACTCCTTGGGTTCAATTAATTTGTTAGAGTGGCTCACAGAACTCAAGAAACCAGGTTACTTACTGGATTACCAGTTTACTATAAATGAACATAACTCAGGAACAGCCACATGGAAGAGATGCATATGGTAAGGTACGTGGGAAAAGGTGCAGAGATTCCATGCCCTCTCCCAGGACACCTCCCAGCACCTCCATATTTTCACCTACTCTGAATCTTGCTGAATCCCCATTCTTTTGATTTTTTGTGGAGACTTCATTACAGAGGCATGATTGATCGAATCACTGGCCACTGGTGATTGAGCTTGATCAGGAGGAGCTCCTCTCCTTTCCCAGGAGGTGGGAGGTGGGGCTAAAAGTTCCATGGACTGCACTGGTTCCTCTAGCAACCAGCCTCCATCCTTAGATTACCTAGGGCCTTTCCAAAACTCACCTCATTAACATAAACTCAGGTGTGATTCAAAGGGGCTTGTCATGAATAGCAAGACACCCATTTTACCCATGTCTCTGAAGCTACTTCAAGAACTGAGAACTAGAGACCAAACATTATAACAAGACGCTCCCATTGCTCTATGCTTAGGAAATTCCAAGGGTTTTGGAAGCTGTGAGCCAGGAACAGTAGATGAAGACTAAACATATATTTCTTATTATAAATCATACTATCACATCCTGTGTTAGGCCCAATGCACAGAGTGCCCTCCCTGGGCCTGGTCCACAAGGACTGAAGTCGGTGCACTGAATATTTGGCCATTTGTGAAGGCCAAATCACTTCTCTCATTGATCCTGGAAGACTTCTTAAAAATGAAGGGAGGGGTTTAAGGAATTCTTTACTTAACTTTCCATCCATCAATTCCTTTGTTTACTATTTATTCATCACCTCTGAGTTTGAAGGACTGCACTCTGTGGGTGGAGTCAGGTGGATCCAGCCTCCTATGTGTAGGAGGGCACTTGGCTTTCAAGGGTCTGCAGAGAAAGAGCTGCTGCTTCAGGAGACTGACCTTGCTCCCCAAAGGGTGCAGTTTCAGAAACTTGCCTTTTTCTCCAGAGTCCCAGCCACCCCCAGGGAAGGCCACAGACCTAAATAAGGAATTGTCTGCCCAGCCTAGGGGTGTGGATGCTTATCAGATGGCAAGTTTGCAGGGAAAGGAACAGCTCTACTTGGGCTGTTTTGCGTGAGAAGACACAAATTCTCTTGCCTGGAGTGCACAGGAGACTTGGGGTTCTGCTGCCCTCCACCCCTAGTAGGTACTTCCGACTGCAGGTCTGAAGGGTATATGTATAGCATCTGAGAGACATAGCTACATTGGTAGGCAAATACAGACTCATTTCTATAGGGCCAAGGACATGAGCATTAGTGTAGGCTGGGTCATGGCCTCAAGCCCTTCCTTGGCTTTGAGTACTTGTGGGGTGGGGAGGGGAGGGCAATGCAGCCAAGAGATAGGGAGAGCCTGGGCTCTGTAGTCAGACTGCTGCTGTCTGAATCCTGCTGCGCTATGTGACAGCTGTGTGACCTTGGGGATGTATTAATCTCTCTACTTCAGTCTCCTCATTTGTAAAATGGGGATAAAGACAATAACGCTGATCTCATAGGGCTGTTGTGAGCGTTACATAAGATGAAGCAGAGAATAGGGGCTGGTTCTACCCCCAGTGCTAGGAAAACGGCACGAGGGCTGTTCCGTCATATCAACTGGAATGAACCTCTCTCACAGAACATTCTCTCCAAATTCCCCCAACCCCGAGAAGCGCCTTGTTCAGAGTAACTAAGCAAGATTGGGCCACTGCTCAGGTTCTTAATTGTACCATTTATCACACTACTTTGTACCTCAAACTGGACTGTGTATTTTGCATATATTATATAATCTTCATGACCACTCTGCAAGGCATATGTTATACCCTTTAACAGATGAAGAAATTGAGGTCAGGCAGCCTGACAACAGGGATACAAATGAGCCTGGATTCAAACCTAGGTATTCCCGGTTCAAAGCCCACACTTTCCCCCAAGTCCCTGGGCCCTTCCTCACCTCCAGCTTAGTGGAAGTGGAGGCCTGGAGTGTCTTCCTATGAATTTGGGAGGAAGGTAAGATCTCCTGAGACGATCCCTCCTGCAGAACACTGAACGACTGGAGCTGGTGAGCTAGGTCACAGGCAGGTGGAGTCCAAGTGTGAGAGCAAGAGGGCTGTAACTGGCCTGGGGGCGGTGGCAGGGGGTGGTGGTGGGGAGGAAGAGAGAGAGAGAGAAAGGAAGGAGGGAAGGGAGGGAGAGAGAGGGAGAGAGAATGCTCTACCCTAATCCCTCTAAGTGGGGGAAGGGAGGAAGGCAAGGGTGGAGCTAAGTGTGTCAGGAAGTGCCTAACTGTGACTGCACTTAAAGCTCCAGAGAGACCTAGACAGTGTATAAACATATGTGTACATGCATGGACAACTGCACTTGTGTCTGCAGATGTGCACATCTGTGCATGGTCTGGGTGGTGTAGGCATGCGTGCTGCTGTGTGCTTAGGCTCATGTGGGCCAGCATTCTCAGCTTGTGTGCAGGTTGGAAACCTCACCACCCTCTCCCTCAAACTTCTGTCCTTCTCTCACCCTCCTTGGGTCCATGAGTTGAGCCTGCACCTTGGGCAGTTGAGTTCTGGCCAGACCTTTGTTCTTTACCTTGGAAGAGGTGAAATAAAGTCTTGAGATCAAGTGCTATGTGATTAAGTTCAGGAGAAATTGCTGACCTGGTCCCCAGCTCCCCAGTTAGACCACTAAAGGACTTCCAGCAAAGGCCAGATCATTGCATGTAGACAATGATGACTGAAAAAAGGGAAAGAAAGATGGGCTGGTAGCTAGTGGAGGACTTAGGGTCCAGGAGGTCTTTTTGAAGATGGGAAACAATTATTAGCTTGTTGTGAGCGGGAGCTAGGACAAGGTATTGGGGAGGAATAGTTAATTAACGAGCGAGTTAGCAGCCAAGCACCAGGCTAGGATCAAGGGCTACAGTGGATGGACCCTCAGGCCTCCTGCCTGCAAAGTGGATGTAGACGTAGATAAAGGTGAAAACAGAAGGCCAGAGGTGAGGGAGATGTGCCTTTGGCTAAAATGGAAGAGAACTGCCTGAAGTGGAAAGCCAGCATAGGAGTGAGTTGAGGGTAGTAATCAAGTGGGCTGGCTGAGCTGCCAGGGACAAGGGCCCCTCTAGGTAGGGGTTAGGAGCAGCCTGAGAGGGACTAATCCTGAAGTAGATGAGATAGAGTGGGTGTGATGCTGGGAGGACAGGTTTGGAGGGCCACAGGTGGGTTCCTGGAGTCTGCAATTGCTAAGTGGAGTGGTTCAGTGATGACCAGAGCCTGAGTGCTTGGCCTTGAGTGAAGACGGGGAGCAGAGGGTCTGGCAGGGGGGCGAAGGAAATGTGTGTGGACAAGTCCAGACACAGAGCCATCTTTACTGTGTCTATGTATGTCCTTCTGAGAGGAGCGACTCTTTTTCCCCCATCATGCTTACTTTAAAATGTTCAGGGAAAGTGCTTCATCAAGGTTAAATCGCTTTGCTCTACATTAAGGAGTCAAAGCACAAATAACAGTGAATAGAAAAAACCAGGTTTGGGGTCCATGTGGTAACACAATATTTGCATTTGTATACCTCTGATATTACCTTATATCAGTGGTCCCCAACCTTTTTGACACCAGGGACTGATTTTGTGGAAGACAATTTTTCCACGGACCGGGGTGGGGTGGGGGGATGGTTTCAGGATGATTCGAGTGTATTACATTTATTGTGCACTTTATTTCTATTATTATTATATTGTAATATATAATGAAATAATTATACAACTCACCATAATGCAGAAGCAGTGGGAGCCTTGAGCTTGTTTTCCTGCAAACAGACTGTCCCATCTGGGGGTGATGGGAGACACTGAGACCCGAAGTGTGTTGCTTATGTCCAGGATACTTCGTAATGTCACTTTGTTGCTGTCACTGCAGAAAACCTGCTTCACAAAGATAGGATGTCGGAAATGGAAGCAGGCTTTCCAGCACTTTTGTGGATATTCCGCCTTGACTTTAGTCCAGAACAAATGGAGATTTGAAGTCGTCTCAAACATACTTTTAAGGCCACCATCATTTGCAGTCTCAAGCAGTTGATCCTCTTCTAGCACAGACAAAGTAGATTTACCTGGTTTATTCAAAATGGGTTGCGGATCCATTCCTTCCCAGTTCAGGGGCCTTTTGTGGTTGGGAAGTAATGCTCAAACTCTTTTGAAAGCTGAGGTAGGTGATCATGCACCAGCTGGAAGAAAGAAGGTCCTGGCTCAGCCTCTTTCAAAATCTCTGCTAATGTTTGAGAGATGTCAAAAGCATCACCCCTGTAATTCCAGTTTGGCTTTGAATGCAGCCACTTTATCTGCCAACTTGAACGCAGTTGTCATTCTCCCCTGAAGTGACAGATAGAGTTGGTTAAGCAGACTGAATATGTCACACAAGTAAGCAAGTTTTGTGACCCATCCTGTGTCACTGAAATGTGCTGCTAGTGGTGACCGTCTTTCGAAAAGAAATCTCTAGAGCAACTCTCATAACTCAAAAACTCTGCCGGTGATCTACCTTTAGAAAGCCATCTCGCTCCTGTGTATAAGAGAAGACCTGTGTGCTCTGTGTCCATCTCCTCACAGAGTTGCACAAACAGACATAAGTTAAGGGCATGTACTTTAATGAGGCTGATAATTTTAATCACATTCTGCAAAAACATTGTTAAATTCAGGTGACATTTTTCGGCTAGCCAGTATTCCTCTATGGATGACACAGTACATAGACTCACGCTCAGAAGCAACCTCTTTGACCCAAGTACTGAAACCAGAAAGTCATCTAGTCATGGTAGCTGCTCCATCTGTGCACATACCTGATATGTAATCAAAGACTTGAATAGTTCTGCAGCTGTAGAGTTGGCTGGCAACAAAAGTACACATATCTTCATGCACATCCTCCTGAAAAATATATTGCACAAAAACAAGCATTGTTGCCTTGTTGTCAACATTGGTAGACTCGTCAACCTGGATTGCATGCCACAGTGCCTCATTAACCCTAACGACTGTGCTTCAATACCCTCTGCTATCTCATCAATTCATCTAGTTATGGTGCTAGCCGAAAGAAGAACACAAGCCACCTTTTGAGCTGCAGCCTGTCCTAAAAATTCACGACAAATGTCCTTAGCAGCAGGCAGAATCAATGCTTCACCAATAGTAAAGGGCTTCTTAGCTTTAGCAATGTGATTAGCCACTAAGAATGATACTCTCAGAGCAGACCCATTTGATGAAGTGGTGGCCTTCAATAATTGCTTCTGTTCTTTGCGTTCATGTTTTGTTCTTTTAAAAAACTCCAAAGGTTTGTCTTTCAATTCGGGGTGCTTGGTCTCCATGTGGTGAAACAGTTTCGAAGGTGTCATGGCTTCATTGGATAGCCAGTTGCTACATATTATACAAAGCAGGCTTGGAGAATGTGAATCACCTGTTGTAATGAACCTGCAATTTAAGTAGGACTTTTGGTATTTCCTTTTAAATGCAGCTTTCTTTTTGTTGGCAGTCTGAGTCTTCTGCTGTCTCATCATTAGGTCCTTCTCCCTTTTCAAAGCAGCTCTCCAGTGACATTTGTTTTTTACTCATTTTGGCTAGGGTTGGCTTGCGGGCTTACCAAAACTGTGACTGAGACAAGCGCACAGTGTGGAAAAGAGGCGCGGATAGAATAAAATAAGTGTCGGATTCTGACTTAAAACCTGCCACCAGATGCTGCTGTACAATTGAAGTACATCAACTCATTGCTACTATACAGCCTGCCACTGATGCAGCTTAACTGTCACTTGCCACTCACTGATAGGGTTTTGATATGAGTCTGCAAGCAATTGATTTATTTTGGTCTCTTGCAGTCAAACCTTTCTGCTAATGTTAATCTGTATTTGCAGCCACTCCCCAGTGCTAGCATCATTGCCTCAGCTCCACCTCAGATCATCAGGCATTAGATTCTCATAAGGAGCGCACAACCTAGATCCCTCACATGTGCAGTTCACAATAGGGTTGGTGCTCCTATGAGAATCTAATGCCTGATGATCTGAGGTAGAGCTGAGGCAGTGATGCTAGCGTTTGGGAGCAGCTGCAAATACAGATGAAGAAGGTTCGCTTGCCTGCAAGCTGCTCACCTCCTGCTGTATGGCCCCCTAACAGGCCACAGACCGGTAGTGGTCCATAGCCTGGGGGTCGGGGACCCCTGCTTCATATGACCCTGAAACCAGAACCGCTTGTGATTTCTGATGTCCCAGGAAATTACCCCCTGATACCAGATAATGCCTCTCTTATTTGGAGACCCATCAGTAGGAGCTGGGGAGCTTGCATATCTGCCCCCTATAGACCTCACACTCAGCTCTTCCCTCTTGCCATTGGTGGTCGGGATCACCTCTCAGATGGAGGCGAAATAACCTTAAGGACTCTCCTTTTTAAGTTTTAGTATCTTTGGCTCGTGCCTTCCCTAGGGCAGTGAGGGTAAACAGTTTTACTTTCAAAGACTGTCCTCTCTCATTGATGTCAGGTCGCAGACATAGGAGGTGGTGCTGTCAACAAGCTGCTGCAAGTAAGGGCAACTGTGGAGAACCCGAGAAGTTACTTGTTTATTTTCAGCCTCTTCTTCTACCATTCCCCCTACATACACCTACTCCCAAGACTCGGTGATCCAACGTTTCTTAGTGCTCCCTCCGGGCTTGCAATGTATGGTTATGTAGGTCGTGCACTGCACGTAAGCCCTATTTCTAACGGGACATGATTCACATCATAGATACAGTAGATTTGTAGATTTATTATGACAATGTTTCAGAAAGACAATAAATTGTCTTGAGGAAGGGAACAGGGAATAGGGCATACGAGCTAACCCAACTCAACCTTTCTGAATGCATTGTGCTCTGTACCTTTAAAGGTGCTGGAACCCTCTAGCCTGTCTGGTCAATTTGGTCCCTCACCCTTCAAGGTCCAGTGAAGACACCACTTCCCTGGTGAGGCCATCTCACCTAGGCATGACATTTCCCTGAGCCTCGGAACCCTTGGCACACACCTCTATTTTCTCACCTCACGAACAATGTTGTCTCTCTCCTCTGCCCAGCTGAACAATCCTATTCACCTTGCAATCTGGCCCCTTGCCGAGCACAGCACTTAGTATTTGCTCAATAAAAAATTTGTTGAAGAGAGAATGTTGAACTTGTAAGGCTAATCGTCCTGCCAAAAGCTTAGGTTTAAGAAATACTCATCAACAAAAACTGTCTCTGGCGTGTCATGGGTCTATTTAGTCTGAGATTTTAGCCTTGGAGCAGGCTAACCCATTGGAGCCATGTGCGGGGAGAGTGCAGTTCCCCAGGCCCTGAATCCCTTTACCAGTGTCTGGCTCATACCTTGACTGGTGCTGAGTGACAGTGTAAGAAACAGCCATGTAATATTTCTGCTGTGTTTGTGGCATGGCTTCCTAAGATGAGATTATTACATTTCACAGGTGTGCTTCCTGAGGTCCATGAAAAAAAGTTCTGTGATCTTTATGTCAGGAACATTTTGCTGCTTTTGACTATGGTAGTGTTTTTTACTTTGCAAAGTGAGTTATTCGATTACGAGGAAGCTCAGAAACAAATCTATGACCCACTTTCTATGATATGCACTAACTTTGCATTGCTGTGAACCAACTTTCCCCCATCTTCTCTGGAATGTGATTCGTCTGTTCTAAATAACCTTTCTGTATTGTGGTGAAACATTTTGGGAATGAGGCAGGTGGCAGCGCCTGCCCTGGGCACACAACCATCATGTGCCGAAATGGGTCTGGAACCCAGGTGTTCTGACTTCATCAGGCAAAAAACTAAAAGAAACCGAATGGAAAGGAGGTGAATGCTTCTGGGTCAGTGTCTAGGGTTTCCTAGGGACGATGAAGCACTGCCAAAGACCCATATCCCTCACTTCAGACCTAAAGAGGGCCCTGGAATCTCTGGGAAGGCTGAGATGAACAGAGCACTTAGGACTATCAAACTGCTGGGCCACCAGGCTAGAGGCCCTGCAGCAGGCCTCGCTCATTTTTACATAACACTAGTGCCTCCGTAGTGCCTATCTAGCACATGGTAGGTGTGCAGCAAACAGCTGTTACCAAATAAGCCACATTTGGGTTTCACTATTCCTAGGTCTGGGGTGCCCCATCCATTGCCAGACCCCCTTCACTTATATTAGGTTTGAAAGTGAGGACCATGTGTCCTAGAGGGCAGTATTGGTGTTGCCAGGACAAAATAATAATCGCTGCCTATGTGGTGAAGTTAGGGCCAAACATGTCGTTTCCAGATACTTCTTGGCTCAAAGGGAAGTCTTTTTAGATAATTTTAATCCTGGGACTGAGAGACAAGGATTGTGCACTTGGTGCTGGAGAAGGTGCCCCAGGAGGGTGGTGGATGCCAGAGAACCAGGCTGTCCCAAGCTTCGGTCCCAGTGGGTTGGCCTGTGGCTAGCAGTCTGTGGGTTCTGCAGGACCTATCTAGCCCCTTCCTTCTCGCCTGCAGCTGTCGAAGATGCACTGGACACCGGAACACGCCCAGCCCCTCAACCAGTGGCCAGAGCAGCACCTGGACGTCTCCTCCACCACCCCATCGCCAGCCCACAAGTTGGAGCTGCCCCCTGGGGGTCGCCAGCGCTGCCACTATGCTTGGGCACACGATGACATCTCTGCCCTCACTGCCTCCAACCTCCTCAAGCGCTATGCAGAGAAGTACTCTGGAGTCTTGGACTCGCCTTACGAGCGACCCGCCCTGGGCGGCTACGGCGATGCCTCCTTCCTCAATGGTGCCAAGGGGGACTCCGAGCCCTGGCCAGGGCCAGAGCCACACTACCCCTTGGCCTCACTCCACGAGGGCCTTCCAGGGACCAAGTCAGGCAGTGGGGGCGGCTCCGGCGGCCTCGGGGGCTCCCCGGTTTTAGCCGGGAACCTACCTGAACCCCTCTATGCCGGCAATGCGTGCGGGGGCCCATCGGCGGCATCTGAATACGCGGCGGGCTACGGCGGCGGGTACCTGGCCCCGGGTTACTGCGCGCAGACTGGCACCGCGCTGCCTCCGCCGCCCCCTGCCACGTTGCTGCAACCTCCACCTCCGCCGGGCTATGGCCCCTCAGGGTCTCTGTACAACTACCCCGCAGGGGGCTATGCCGCACAGCCCGGCTACGGGACTCTGCCACCGCCTCCGGCCCCGCCACCGACCTCCTACTTGCCCTCCGGCCTGGCGGCGCCCACGCCCCTGCCTGCGCCCGCCCCGCCGCGGCCCGCGCCCACCTCCTACAGTTTCCAGGCTGCTTCTCCTGGCGTGGAGGCCGGGGTGTCGCTGAAGCGCAAGGCCACGGACGAGGGTGCAGAGGGCCGTTACCGCAAGTATGTCTACCAGCCCGCCAAGGCTCCGGCGGCCGACGGCGCATCCTACGCCTCCGTGGACAACGGCGAGTGTCGAGGCAACGGGTTCCGAGCGAAGCCGCCGGGAGCTGCGGAGGAGGCATCTGGCAAGTACGCAGGGGGCGTCCCCCTCAAGGTCCTGGGCTCCCCGGTCTACGGTCCACAACTCGAGCCCTTTGAAAAGTTTCCAGAGCGCGCCCCGGCGCCGGCTCCCCGCGGGGGCTTCGCCGTGCCGTCGGGGGAGCCTCCCAAGGGTGTGGACCCAGGAGCCCTGGAGCTGGTGACGAGCAAGATGCTGGACTGCGGGCCCCCGGTGCAGTGGGCAGACGTGGCAGGCCAGGGCCCGCTTAAGGCGGCGCTGGAGGAGGAGCTGGTATGGCCCCTGCTGAGGCCGCCCGCCTACCCGGGCAGCCCGCGCCCGCCGCGGACCGTGCTGTTCTTCGGGCCGCGTGGCACCGGCAAGGCGCTGCTGGGCCGCTGCCTAGCCACGCAGCTGGGCGCTACGCTGCTGCGCCTGCGCGGATCCACACTGGCTGCGCCCGGCGCGGCGGAGGGCGCACGCCTCCTTCAGGCTGCCTTCGCGGCTGCGCGCTGCCGCCCGCCCGCGGTGCTCCTCATCAGCGAGCTGGACGCGCTGCTACCCGCCCGGGACGCCGCCGCCGCCGCCGCGGGCGCGCTGCAGGCGCCGCTCCTGGCTTGCCTGGACGGCGGCTGCGGTGCAGCGGCCGACAGCGTGCTGGTCGTGGGCACCACCTCGCGGCCCGCGGCTCTAGACGAGGCCACTCGTCGGCGCTTCGCTCTCCGCTTCTATGTGGCGCTGCCCGACGGTCCGGCCCGCGGGCAGATTCTACAACGGGCGCTGGCCCAGCACGGCTGCGTGCTGAGCGAGCGGGAGCTGGCGGCCCTGGTGCAGGGCACCCAGGGCTTCTCTGGGGGCGAGCTGGGGCAGCTCTGCCGGCAGGCGGCGGCCGGAGCGGGACTCCCGGGGCTGCAGCGCCCCCTCTCCTACAAGGACTTGGAGGCGGCGCTGGTCAAAGTGGGCCCCAGGGCCTCCCCCAAGGACCTGGACTCGTACGTGGAATGGGACAAAATGTATGGCTTCGGACACTGACGGCGCGCAGGGGAGGCCGCGGGAGCCGCCCCCCCTCCCCGCCCCCTCCGTTTGGGAGGGATGTCTTTAACTCACCGGGTTGGGAGGGTGCGAGTGATGAATGTGCAGTGGGAGAGGGGAGGGGACTGCCGGTGACTTTTTTTCGTGGGAAGGAAAATTCTTCTGCTAGGCAGATAGATGCCATATGCGCTGTGTACTCAGGTTTTTCCTATTTATTGTGGACGGGAAGCTCGCCATCTCCGCTCCGCGGACGGGCCGACCTGGGATGGGCTGGTACCTGGGGCCTAAGGCACTCCTGCTTCTCTCGCCACAATCTTTTGTCTCCTCGCTTTCTGAATGGCTCCCTCCTCCTCATCCACGCTCCCCTCTTTCTCTGCATTTAGTTTTCCCTGTCGTTTTGTCACTGCCCCCCTCCATCCTGGCCCTGTTTCTCTTTTGATCCTCCCTCCCCTCTCTCTCCATCTATCATCCTCTGTGCTTCTGTCTCCATCCTTTGCTCTCCAGCCTCTCTGTGTCTCTTGGTTTCTCTCTCCTTCTGTCCCTGCAGTTCAAAGACTGCAGGAGAGCTGGAGGTCCAGGGGCTGAGGAGGCAGGGGGTAGGGAATTCTCTCCCATCCCGTTACACCTCACTCGGCTGAATCCTTGGGTCTTTGGGGGAGGGATGGGGTGGGGCATCACGCAAAAAAACAAAAAAAACCACCCAAAGAAGGGTTTTTTGTTATTGTTGTTTGTTTTTGAGGAGGAAATCCCAGAAATGTAGCTTGTTTAATATTTAGGCCTCTTATTTTTGTGAGATGTGTAGGACTTGGCTGTTTTTATTTTGACAACTCAGGAAGTAACTAACCTCAGAAAGAATGTTAGACTTTGGCTACTCTCTTGTGTGTTCCCCATCCACCACCCTTAGCCTCAGGGGAGCAAACTCCCAGAAGACTCAGAAAGTAATACTTTGAGGAAGGGGAGAAGAGGACCCAGAGCCACATGTAGACCCCTGTTCTTCCTGGGACAGAAGTGGAATGTATTTGTAGGACTTCCTCCCCATGTCCGAGGTTGTAGGCAGAGGTATGGGGGAGTGCATTATGCGATTTGAGAGCAGGTAGGTCTTGCTGCTCTTCCCACTGGGCCCCACTCTCAGCTTGGTATTTTCTATGAATGATTAACCAAACTTGGAATGCCCTTGCCTACTTTCTGCCCCAGACTCAGAAAGTCTAAGAGGGCCCAAATGGGAAGATGACCTAGGCAGAAAGTCTCCAGAGAGGTCATCTCACTTGGCCCTTGTCCAGGCAGGTGTCTTAAAACTTAGGCTAAGAGGATTCCCTTGGGAGGGAAGAGACAGTCTACTGTCCACAAGTCTGGTGGGCACGAAACTGATTACGGACCCAGCCTTTCTTGTCTGCTGGGAGGCTCTGAGGTGGGGTGAGCATCCTTCACAGGAGAAGGTTCTGTGGGAAGTATGCCTCTCCCATTCTCGTAGGGTTCTAGGTCTGGAGCTGCAGGGGCTGCAAGAGGGCGAAGGAGATGGATAGACTTTTCCCCTGATGTTGGATTTATTCTCATTCCTACCCACACTTTCCACTAGAAGTCCAGGATTAGTCAGCCTTCTTCTGAGAACCATATTCCTCGCTTTCCCACCAGCTTCCCATGATGAGGCTTCAGCAGTTTGCTCCCTTCCCCCAGGAAGCCCATTTCACAATTCTGACCTTTGGTCCAAAGTTGGGAGGAACAAGCCCATACCCCTACCTCTTCTCCCTCCCTCCCCAGCCTCTCTTCCTGTTCACTGCCTGCCCTTACAGCTTCTACAGTCTCAGTACCACCTCCCATTCCCAGCTGGGATGGTGTCCACAGGGAACATTTCAGGTGCCAAGGTGCTGAGGGCCTGTACTGGCCTAGCAGTGTTAACAGGAAAGCTGCTCTGTGTTTTCCCCCTTTTTTACCCTTGGTCTCTTTCTGGCCCACCTCTCCATGGAGCTGGCTGATTGCAGAACTTTGATGCCTCAGAAGCAGTGGGGTGGGCCACAGGGTCTTGGCTGTAAAAGGCCCTAGGAGGGAGCAAGGAGTGAGGAGGTTCTCTCAGGTGTGTATATGGGGTGGGGAGGGCGTCAGGGAAGTGGGGTTGGGATCCCTTCTCTTTAAGAGTCAGGCAGCTCTGGGGGTGGGGTGGGGGGAGCTCACTGACCCAGGCCCCCACCTCCTCCTCTACTGGCCTTGGGGAACTTTGCACAAGGAGACATCCCCCAGTCTACTAGCACCTACCTCATGGGCCCTGGGGCAGGTGGGGGAAGGGCAGGTCCAGCTCTGGCAATGTTGAGGGGAGCATACCAAAGAATCCAGGGGCAGGGGTTGAAGGGCAAACTGGCCCTCTCCTTCCTCTACCCAGATTGGGGTTGAGGTCCTCTCCTCCAACTGCAACCATTTCTACCTCATTTTGCTGTGTGTTGTACATGGAAGTATTTATCTCCTGTCTGATGATGCTCTGCAGTTGTGGTCTGTCTACCTCAGAAGAGACTGTATTTTAAAAGAAAGTATTACACAGTATTAAAGCAATGATATGTGGTTTCCAGAAGATTTCTTGGGGGTAGCAGGATGTGGAGAGCCCTGTGGAGAATGGGCATCCAGGTCTGTTGGTGCCATTGGTGTGATTCTGTGGCTGTTTCTGTTCCTGGAGCAAAACATTATGGAACCCGTTATTCACTCTGGCACAGGAGGTGCCCACCAGGTTCTGGACACTGAAGCTACCAGGTGAAAAGCCACACCCTCAGGCTCTGAAAAGTCTCTGGATAGGGAAGGTCCTTGTTCAATTCTGAGCCTACAAAACAGAGTGGGGAAAGCTCAAAAATGGATCATTTGAAAGTAAAACTGGATAAAGCTGCTGCTTGAGAAGGGACCACATCAAAATTTTTACATTCCCACATCTGGCACAATATTTGGTACATGGAAGATACTGATTAAAAAAATGTTGAATAAATCCTCCAATTAATTTCCGGATAAATGTCCTGATGGAGGATGTACAGTCTATCTCAAGAATGTCCTGGAAAGATCTCAACTCGCAATGGGAGTGGTGGGGTGTCAGAAAAGCTTCCCAAGCAGGTGGGGATTCAGTCCAACGAAGCTATGGAGCCTGGCAACTGTACCATACTTGTGATTGGTTACTAGAGCATAAAGTGAGGGCAAGAGCGGGGGAAAGTGAGGCTGGAGGAATCATTGGGACCAAACAACTGCACATGAGGACCTTGCATGCCCTGCGAAGACCTGAGGCTCCATGATGATGAAGCCCGTCTGTGTGTGTGTTTAGCAGGGGACTGATTTGTAAGTTAAGAATTTACACACCAATTCAAGAAATCTTTATTGACTACATTAGTTGCTATGGGGACAATAGAGGGACCTTACAAGTCTAATGGGGGAGAGAATAAAAAGGCAGAGCTGCAGTGCGTTGTGAGAATAAAATGGCCCAGTACCTAATGGAATCAGGGAGGGCTTCCCTTAAGGTACCTGTCAGCTGAGGAGTGACCCAAGCAGAACAAAGTATGTAGTCCAAGATCCAAAGGAGAGCCAGAGCCAAGCTTGCTTGGGGAATGGAAACAAGTTTAGTGAGTAGGGCCCTAGTGTGTGTGGAAGTGGGTGGGGACTGGAGGAGCTTACCTTACCCAGACCAGAGGATGACCAGTTTTGGATACCTGTGTGGGAGGGTGAGAATTAGAGTCTATAAATATTTAGTATTTAGCAGGTAAGAGAATTTAGGTATTGATTGGATATTGGGGATAATGGAGAGCTTGGGGTCTAGGGGTTCTCATGAAGGACGAGGGGTGGGTGGTAAATGGGTTAGATGCTGGAGACAATGAATTTGGGACTTTAGTAGGACAGCCAGGCCACCAACCCCTCCTGGTCTCAAGGGGACTGAGTCTCGGCTATCTTCGGGTATTGGGAAGGTCTCTCGCTCTAATTCTTGGGTTTTGTGAGACCTTCCCTCTTAATTTCTAGTTTCTGAGTATTGGGAGATGCTTCTCCGGCCCAGTCGCATGTGTCCAGGCTAACTTCCTGGTCGCTGGGTGTCAGGACCTCCTTGTCCCGATGGCTGAGTGTGGGGAGCCCTCTCCCCCTCCAACCACCTGTGGATCTTAGCGCCCCTCCCCCACGCATGGGCATTCGGAGCTCCTCCGCCACAGTCGGGAGTCTCCGTCACCGCCGGACAATGGCAGCGTGGGCTGCTGCCAGGGCCCTGGCTCTGGGGCTCTGGGGCTGGGCGCTGGCTCCTGCGGTGGCAATAGACGCCATAGGCCCTCACGCAGCCGTCCGTCTGGCCGAGCTGTTGACTCCAGAGGAGTGCAGCCACTTCCAGTCGCTCCTGAAGGCACCAGAACCGGATGTCGACGCCGAGCTGGCCAGGCTCTCCGAGGACCGGCTGGCCCGGGCAGAGCCGCCGGAGCCCGTGTCGGGGTCGCTGGGCCGGCGGTTGCGGCGGGATGCAGCGAACCCAGCGGCTGACCCTGCGGAGGTCTCCGACGGCTGCCGGGAGGGGCTGGCGGCCTGGCTGGCGGTCAAGGCCCTGACCCTGCCCTGGGACCGCATGGCCCGAGCCCTGCGGCGCAGCGGCCGCCCCGACGTAGCCCGGGAGCTGGGCAAGAACCTCCACCAGCAGGCGACGCTGCAGCTGCGCAAGTTTGGGCAGCACTACGCCCCTGGCCGCGGGCGCCGCGGCGCCCCCGGCCCCCGCTCCCCGCCCCGCCCCGCCCCGCCCGCCGCGCCCCCGCCGCGCCTCGGGCCCCGAGCCCAACTGGGATGAGCTGGAGCTGATCGTGGAGCGACTGCCCCAGGCGCCATACGAGCGGAGTCCCGCTGGCTGGGCCAGGCCGCTGGCACTAGGCTTCCTCACCGGCTTTTTGGGGGCGCTGGGCGCCGGGGCGCTGCTCATCCTGCTCACGCTGTGGATCACAGGCGGCGACGGCGATGGGGCGCGGCCTGGCACTTCTGGCCTGCCCTCTGCTGCCCAGCTCAGGCCCGTCGAGGCGCATGCCTGGTGGGAGGCAAAGCCGCTCTTGACAGACGAGCAGCTCTCTTCGCTGGGGGCCTGGGCCCACTCGGCCCGGGCTGCAGGTGGGCCAGATACCCCCTCGCCCCAGTGCCCCAGGCTGTAAAGTAGGGGCACAATCCTGGTAGATTGCTTCCTTTGACCTATTATAAAAGTTACGAAACACACAAAGGAAGAAGCAATCTGTTTATTCGTTCTTTGGAAATGACGAACATAGCCAGGGGTGCTGTCAATAGCAGAGGAAGGGTGGTGCCATTTTTTGCGGGGTGGGGCGGGGAGGCAAGGTAGGGAGGCAGGCCCTCCCAATTCTTGACAGCTTTAGTTCTTTATTTCGAAATTATTCTTTCACTAGGAGCTATCATTTATTGAGCACTGCGTGCCAGGCCCTATGCTAAGCAGTTATGTACATTGTTTGATCTAATTTTCAAAAATCGGGAAGATATTCTGTTACACATAAGGAAACTGGTGGCATAGTCAGGCTTTTGAACGCAGAGTCGCCTGAGCTGAAAATGTGAGTTCCAGAGGAAATGATCTGTGAACAGTAATGGAGCTTGGGAAGCATAATGGGGGTCAGAACCAGAGAGGAGCTTCTGTTACTTCTAGGGGCTCCTAGAGTATTTAGGAGGCCACACAGGTACAGGTGTGCCCCCTTCCAGAGGCTACTCCTTCCAACCTGCTCTCCCCACTCTGGCAAGGCCCCCTGAAGATCTACCTAGAGCCCCAAACCTTTCCCACCCAGCTGAGTGGCTGGGGTCCTGCCAGCCCATCTGAGGACCAGAGCTGAACCTCACACGGACTCTGCTCAGACCATGTCCCTTGCCAGAGGACAGCTGTGGGGTCCTGCTAGGTGGGAGCGTTTGACTCCCTGTGCACTGGGCTGAGGGGCTTTGGTGTGAGAGCAATGACAGAATGACAAGCCAGTCCAAGAGGAGAGTTGAAAACAAGATTGACGTAACCCTTTATTGCAAATTCTAAAGTAAAAAGATGTACAGTACAAAGTAAAATTGAAATTTCAGACTAGAAACTTCCAATCCACTTATACATTCTCATTTCTCAAGCATTTCTGCCATTTCCGTATAAACGGAACAGGGAACAAGTCGAGGGGGTGAGGGAAGGAGATACAGCAAGGGAAAAAAATTAAGTGTCTAGAATAATCACAAACCCCAGAAGCAAGTGAAAGGAAAGACGTTTTCTCGACCTGCTGTCCTGGTGATGAGAAGCGGGGGTGGTTGGAGCAGTGCAGTTTTAAATGGCTCTCAGAATAGCAGCATTTATGGTACCATTTCATCTTCCTTAAGTCCAAATAATACTTTGCCCTTCCCTAGTGCCTTTGCCTCTGTATCTCAAAACACTTTACAAAACATTTAGTTAAAGCCTCACAACACCCCTGTGAGGTAGGTCAGTATTATTATCCCCATTTTACAGATGGGGAAACTGAGGCACAGAGAGGTTAAGTGACTTGCCCAAGGCCACACAGCGAGCCAGCGGTCGAGCTGGGAATGGAACACAGGAGTTCTGTCCCCTTTCTGGAACCGCTGGACCCCGCTCCCCTTTACCTATATACATTCTTCACACACACACACACACCACATGTGCACACCCACCCACCCCACCCCACTTAGCCTCTATGTACAGAAAACAGCAGTGGGGGCAGGGGTAGGGGGTGCCCCAGGAGCATTTTAATGGAGGAAATCTTGATAATCTTTAAAAGGGAATCCAAGAAAGCATAGAGCTAAGCCACGATGCAGACTCTGTGCCAACCTTGGGGCCCTCCCAACCTAGACTTCCTCTTCTCTCCTGATGTCCCCCTGGCTGACTAGTTGCAGCCAATTCTTTAGGGAGTGGGGGTACCTGAAAATGAACGAAGCTTTTTGCAAAACTTTGGGCAACATCTGAGAAAAAATGAGGCATCGTTACAGAAGATGCCTAGGACTCAAGTCACAAAGTCATAACCCATGGCAATCTCACCTCCGCAGCAGGCCCGGAGGCAGGCTGGGGGCTGGGGGAGGATGGGGACTGCCCTACCAGCCATCTCTCTCCAGAGTGGAGCTACTGGAGCGGACTAGAGTGGGCACTTCAGAATCCTCCTGAGAGTGTTCCTGGACCAGGAGACATGGCCTAGAGAGGGATGTCCCCAAAGTGGGGCAGGGTGAGGGATGCCCCTCTCCCCTGCACAAATGTGAACGAGACCAGCCTTAGTCTGCTGGTTTATTTGTGGGGTGATGGAGGGCAGCGCCCAGCATTAGCTAGCAGAGTGGAGGCTTGTTGGGCATCGTGCTCGCCCGAGCTTTGGAGCATTGGGATAGTTGTTTTCTTCACGTACTGGTGAAAAAGGCAGAAGGCCAGCCCAGCCGGGTTGACCGACATTGACTCTGGGGGCTCCGCCAGGTGAACTGGTGAGGAAGGGGTTTCATGGTCTTTTAAGCACCAGCCTAGTAGGGGAGTAATGCCACATGCAACAAGTGAATGGGGATGGGTAGGGGAAGGGGGAGGGTCAGGACCTTGCTTTTCTCTCCAATCTCTACTTCTCAGCCAGAACTTTGCCAGAGACTCTTTGATTACTCTTCCTTCCATTCTCCTCCTTTCCCCAAATGTGCTAAGGTCCCAACTCCCAGACCTCTCCCAGGACTCAAGAATTGGTATCAAGCAACAAACGCACACCAAGACAGGCTTCCCTTGTACAGTAAAAAGGGTCATTTTTATTTTGTTTCCTTTTTGGCTTATAGTAGTGATTTACTTTTTATCACGTCTCATTTAGAGCAGTGTTTGGCCTCCATGCATTCACTAATACACTAATCTTCACTATTGGTCTTTTATAAGTTTACATTGGTTGCGGCGAAAAATAAAAGAACTCTGGGCACTGTCGTTCCAGGGGCTTTGACTGGGAGTTTCTGTTTATCTCTCTCCCCTGTCAACTTCTGGTGCCAAAAGAGGCTCATTTAGAAAGAAGTGGGAGTAGGTCACGCTGACTCAGGAAGTTTTTCCTGCTCTTGCCCTCTGCTTTAAATTCTGGAGTCTCCTCATCCTAAGCAACCAGGAGGTTAAGAAAAGAGGGGAAAGTGTTTTCACACAAACCAGCAACCGTGTCAGCTGCTGCTCAGTGGCTTTGGCTCTGCATTTTACATTAACAGCATCACATGTCTTTTTGCTTTTTGTCCGTTTTTAAAGGTGGATTGTGGAGTATAAATACTGCACCAAGGACCTGGCTACAAAAAATAAATATTTATATTATATTTATATATCTATATATATATATATGTGCAGTGATACTGTGGCTGCTGCTGCTTTTTGATTGGCTTCGTTAATATTTGGCAAAGCGTTGCCACTTACCCACTCAGTGAAGACATAAAAAAAACGTCATCACTGGTTCTTTCAGTTCAATGCCTGTTAACTGCGGGTGTAAACTGCTGGTGATGGTGTCATTTACTACCAAAGAAGTGTGGAGCGGGGTGGGCGAGTGAGAGAGTGAGCGAGCGACTGAGTAGGTGGAGGGATGGCGGGGAGGGAAAAGGTGGGAAAAGTTAAAAAGAAAAAGTGAAACTTCAAACAGAGTGGAGGTGGCTTCTTCCCTGTGAAGCTGGCTGATGGGTGTCAGATACCAAGGCTCATGTGTGTGTGACTGAGGAGACAGCCTGCTGGGCTGGGGTCAGAGTCTGGGGGAGGAAACAGGTCGGAGCTCAGAAAAACCTCATTCATATTCTCTAGTAGCTTAATGACATCACTAGCATGAGCACTTGGGGTACCGAGTGGGATCTTGTAGTTCCGTTGCCCATCTCAAGACCTAAGAACAATTATGAAGGTTAGCCAGATCTTGCATAGAAGTGGTTAGAATTTATTGCACATTGGAACAAAAATATATATATTTTTTGTTGTTTTGGAAAAGACCATTAGCGATAAAAAATTTTTTGTCTGTCTGTCTGGTTTGGGGATGTACATTGGCTGACAGCAGCTAAGTTCTAAGAAGAAAGAAAAGTATAAAAAATAAAAATAAACATGACAATGGCATAAGCCAGAAGCCATTTCCTATTTAATAAGTTAATAATTTGTATTTACAAAAAGGCATGCCAATAAAATAAAATGATATATTACAGTATTTATAATTCTCTTAAAAAGAATAACCACGTGTCAGCTTCTGTTTTGTGCTGTTTACGATGTAGCCTGTACATGTTACTATACATTCATCCTAGCAGTTAGCAGGGTCACTGAAAGAAATGCCTTCCCAACCCGGCATCGGGTATAGTACAAAAAGTTCTATGGGTGATGCTGCAGAGGCAGGTTTACAAGAGCTGGATAGCTTCTAATGGTCTAACAAGATAGAAAGCTCTGCTTACTGACTTGCTGTGGTTGGTTCTATGCAAAACTAGTCAGGTGGACAGTGAAAATACATCCAAAGTGCTTCTACTGCAAGGCAATTGGTGTGTCTGATTATTGGTTTTTTCCCCCCTCTATTGTATGGTTCAGGAAGAATTTATTTTGATTTGGTTCACATGCTAAAGTCTCTCCTATACTTTGTATAGACTTCCTGACACATTCAACTGCAGCATCTTGGCTTTGAAATCTAGTCATCAGATGAGAAACCCCTGGACTAAAAACTGTCTTCCCTAAAGCAGGAGATGGAATGGAAGATATGACGCTCCCCCCAAAGCCACCCTCCAATGACAATGGGCAGGTTGCTAAGCAGAGAGCAAAGCTGGCTGAAAGGGAATGCGCTGGGGGAAGCTGGAACATCTTAAGAATTAACACTAAGTCACTTTCTCATGAGAACCAGTGCAATAAAGAAACCAAGTGGGTTTGGTTGAGGCGGCTCCATCTCTACCTCAGGTCCCACCATTGACGATTTATTCTAATAATAAATGAAAGAAACCACGGCCATAGCCCCAGTGCTGCTGCCCCCACCCACCTCTGTGGGTAAGGGAAGCCCTGCTTAATGGACAAATGTGATGGAGGCAAGAGAAATCATGCAGTATGTGAGCTTGTGACAACCCCTCTGTAGGAGAGAGAGGCCTGTTCAGAATATCTGAACCCCTCTCCACGCGGACCCAAGCCCAAAGAAAGCCACAATGCAGAAAGACATGATACTAATGAAGTGAGCACCCCTTTACCCCCAACGAAAGGTTGTTTTAAGTTCCCCAAATTACCCCCTGGAGATAACATGCTACTTTGAATAGCACTTTTATCTCTACCCCAAATAAGTGTCAGTTCTCCATTATGAAGGCTAAACAATCATAAATATTGCAAAATACAAATGAACTTTTTTTTCCGATTTTTGTTTTTAGCCCTAGGATTTGGTTTTACAGTGACATTATTAATACAAGCCATTTGAGATCAAAGTTTCCCCACGTACGGGACACAGAGCAGCATTAAATAGTTCATCTTTCGAAATGTGCAACAATGGCTGTATGTTAGAGATGTCTGTTAAACATATACACACAACGGATCCATCTGCTTGTTGGATTGGGTTTTTTGTTGGTGGTGGTCAATTGGTTGGTTATGTTCCCCTACCCAGAAGGTGTATGAAAGACTTCTAAGAATTCATAAAGAATTGCAGTGGGTATGGAACTCTTACCATTTTTTTTTCCTCCAAATACAGTGAACGGTGCAGGGCTGGGTCCTGTCCAAAGGCTGACCCAGTGCAGGGGACAGGATTAGTAGTGTCCTGTGGTGTATGGTTCTCATGCATGACTTCTGATCACGGCATGCCATCATGCAAATCATTTCTACGCATTGAACAAGCACAATGTTTGGAATCGGCCTGAGCAAGTCCTCCTCAGCCTGAAGAAACCTGTTTGTTTTCCCCCACCCATCTCCAAACCACGTGAAGCCCATGTGGAGAAGATGCGGTTTATGTCAAAGAAACTGACAATTAAATGACATGGGCTAAATGTGAGTGTGTGTGTTTTTTCTTTTTGCTGCTTAGCTTAACTAATGTAAGAATGCAAATATAGTTTGCATGAACAAATAAACTTTTAAAGTGATGCTTTCTGCTCTTAGAATCAACAAAATGAAAAAATAAAATCCATTTGGCTGCAACGGAAATATGCTGGTCCCGGCAGCCTCTCCTCTGTTTTTGTATCCTGTTAGTTTTGTCCTAAGTTGCATTGACTGATGTGGAACATGCAGTAACCACCTGCCCAAGCATTAGAAAATCTGTGAGTCCAGGGAGCAGGGTCCTTTGCCCTGGGCAGGTCACTGCTCAAGATGCAACCGTGTTACATGGTAAGCAGAAACTACGTTTGGTATAGATCTTCAGGGTAAAGTGTCTCCACAGCTGTTCTGCATTGATAATATTCAGGAAGTTTGTAAACAATCTTTCACTTGCAAGTTTTAAATTTGTACAATATTTAATTTTTACTTTCTTTTAACACTTGGATTCTCTGACCTCTTTTTGTCTTTTGGCTCTTTCCCTTCTTCCTTCCTCTGCCCGTTGCTGTTTTTCCTTCTCAGGTTTAGTTACACTGTCATAGGATGGGAGGGAGGCTGTAGATGGGGTGCTCTCCTTTTTCTCCCGGTGTGTGCCTCCATTCTCCAGCTTATTGGAAGTTGTCTTTTTGCAAATGAAGCCCCGCCTTGCTAAATGTCCCCGGTAGGCGCGCTGCAGGACCACTGCAGACACCTCTTCCTGTTTGCGCCGCAGTGTGGTCGTGATTGGCTCGTAAGACACTTTGGAAGGATTGGATGCCACGAACCGCTCCTCCATCTGCTGCCGAAGGATGTCCAACTCCCCGCTGTCTCCCAGGACCCGCTTGGTGAAGGCAAAAAGGATGTCCAAGCAGTGGATGCGATCCCCACTGACCATGGGCAGATCCATGGCAATGAGCTCAATGGTGTTGGGCTTGGGCACTCGGAGAGGATGCTCCAAGGCATCTGCAAAGTCTGCCAGCTTACAGTACTCGATGAACTGGGTGGCATCAGGGTCAAACTTCTCCCAGATCTCATAGAAGGTCTCAAAGTCATCCTCACTCAGAGGGTCTGCACTTTCCTCTGTGGCTACACTGAAGTTCTCCAAGATGATGGCAATGTACATGTTCACGACAATTAGAAAGGAGATGATGATGTAGCTTACAAAGAAGAAGATGCCCACTGAGGGGTTCCCACAGTCTCCCTTAAAGCCGCTCCCTGGGTGTTCCTTTTCCAGACTGCAGTCAGGGGGGCGGTTTAGGATGGGCAGCAGCAGGCCGTCCCACCCAGCTGAGGTTGTGATCTGGAACAGGCAGATCATGCTGTTGCCAAATGTCTCAAAGTTGAACATGTCATCGATGCCCGCCTCGTGCTTCACATAAGCAAAATTGGACATCCCAAAGATAGAGAAGATGAACATGACCAGGAAGAGCAGAAGGCCGATGTTGAACAGAGCAGGCAAGGACATCATTAAGGCAAAGAGCAGGGTACGAATCCCTTTGGCGCCTTTGATCAGACGCAAGATGCGCCCAATACGGGCCAATCGGATGACTCGGAATAGGGTTGGGGAAACAAAGTATTTCTCAATTATATCGGCCAGGAACATTCCTAAGAAGAGGAATATAAGAAGATATGTTACTGCGATTGGAGAAGTCCTTTCTCTTTATTCATGTCGTCTGGCATTATGAAACCCTTAAGTTCAAAGGACTTGACAGAATGAGCGCCTTACTATTCAATCTGAACTCTCATGATAAAAAGAGAAAATCACATGTTTCGAACACATGGAAAAAGCAGAGAAAACAACAGACACCTATGCACTAACGCCCAGATTTAAGAGATGTCAGCATTTCACCAAATGTTTCCTCTCTTCGGCCCCAGAAGCAACCATAATCCTGAAGATGGTATCACTGCAGTGTCTTCATAATATTGCTATGTATGAACCCATAAATAATAGATAATTTCTTACTATGTTTAAAATATTATACTATATCTATCTTTGTAGATCAATTTTTTTAGATCTCTAACTTGCTTTTGAGACTTAACATTATGTCTGTGAGACTGCTCTCTGGTGTTTAAACTTTAGATTTATTGCAATGGTTGAATTTCATGACTAGGCCTTCATTTATCTGTTTTCCCACTCAAAGACAATTAGCTTTTTTCAGATTTGTGCAAGCATCACTTTCCAAAGTATTAGCAATTCTTCTCCAAAATGCTATCAAATTCTCATATCCACAAAGAATGAATAAGAGGTCCTGGCTCACCCCATGACTCACAACCCTTTGGCTGTGATGTCTTAGTTATTCTGATAATGCTACCAGTTTCGAAGTATCTTCTTCCTGACTCTGAAAAGATGTCTTTGGTTTCTCACTGCCCCATGTCCCTACCAAATGACTCTAGAAAACTACAGGGTCCTCTCAGGAGTGGTTTTTAACTCAGAGCTTCCAGGTTTTGTGTTTGAAGCCATCAATCAGAAACCAGTATCGGCAGATAAAAATGTCAAGGCATTAGGAGGAAATAAAAGTAGACAGTGAAAATGTACAAATGAGAGGGCTTTTTTCTGTTTACATTCATCCAGGGGTCTGCCTCTGCCAGATCACTTGCCTTAAAATCAATAATGGGAACCCAGTGAGGGGCCACAGAAGGAAGAGAAGATGAAAAGGTTGGGAAATGACAGCTGAATGGAAGGCAAGGACATGTTCTCTTCTTTCAGTGCTTTTTCTCGCTATTGAGGCCCTGACAAGACAGCATGAGCTTCAACTGACATTAGGGATTGACTTTAAATAAGGAAATATCTTTCAACCATAAGGATTCATAAGTATTGGGGTGATGAACTTCAGAAGGCTATGGAATCCTCTTATTTGAAGGTTTTAAGCTAGGCGAGAATCTTAAGGAACTTTAAGAAAGGAACGAGACGCAGTAAGTTCAAAGTAGGCCAGATAACCACTTGGGGCTTCTTCTGGAACTAGAACTCCATGAGGTGTTTGAGTTTTCAAAGAAATATTTACCTCGGCCAGGACCCCAAATGATTTCTCAGCTCTCTTCTTTTTACTTCTCAATTAAGCCAAAATCAGTGACCATAAGTTGGGTAATATATATAATACTCGCATTCCATGTATGGTGGGCAAGGCAGGCTTCAGAGAGAGGATGCCTGAGTGAGGTTTTATAGGATATGTATTTGTCCTGAGAGAAAAGGGGAAAGAGACGGGGCAGACAGCAACCCAGGCAGCAAGAACACCATTGAAGGCATCCGTTAGGAGGCTCCAGGGCTAGTTTCACCTCGTTGCCTCTTAATTTAAAAAGATAATCTCTATACTTTGTTTCTGAACAAATTAATGATATTTAATAAAAATTTCAATCATCAAAAGTAATACTCTTCTTCTTCTTTATCTTCAACTACTATCTGAGAATAGGGGGCATGGTTTGGTCTGTGGATTTTCCATCCCAGTCAATGATGAGGGGGCTGAAAAAGTTCAAGAACAGTGGACAAGGGCAGCATTGTCCAATGTGTGTGTTGTGGGAAGTTAGGGGGCTGGGTTGGAACCTCTACTTACTAACTTAACAGCCCCATGTCTTGGTAACTGCTCTGTGCTGCAGTTCCTTATGACACTTAAGAGAGTTGTGAGGGTTATAAAGTAAAACATGTAAGGTACTTAGAATGTTGACCAGCACATAGTATATTCTGTTAAAATACGAGATATCATTATTATTACTTGAAAAAGGGTGTTGTGATCAAATAAAGGTGGGATGGTGTGTTAAACGGAGCCTCTTTACTGCAGGACTTCCGGGATTCTTCTACAGGCTACCGTGCTCTATGACCCACCAAAGGGAAATTCAATGTGTAGTTTTGCCCAGAGTAATTTCACATTGTGGGATTCTTTTCTTGAGGCGAGATGGATGGGATTGGTATTCCATGTATCGACACACATTTGGATGCTGCTCCTGAGGACAGAAGTAGAAAGTTGCCCAGGCCAAAGGGAGGGCCAGCTGCTTTCTGCTGCCCACAGTCACTGCCTTGCTAAACCAGCCAGGCCACCTGAGCTCTGGAACTGGTGCCCATGGGTCTCGGGCACTCTCTCTGTGCTAGCCTAAGTCAGTCAAACATACCAGGGCAGTGTTTCACCATTCAGGATGCCTGTAAGGAAGGCAGGGAAACAGTCTGAGAGGGCGATCAATAGGACAGCACTTCCTCTGCCTGCCAGGATATCACCCCTTCCACGCCTTTAGGGTGAAGGAAAACATCACAGTCACTGTTAAAAACCAACTTGAGTTCTGCCTCTGCCACCGACGAGTTGAGTGACCTTGAACATCTTTGCAGTGAAGATCATAAAACAGCCTGCTTGCTGGCTGCCGCAACAATCAAATGAGATAATGCAAGTGAAGAAACTCTCAAACTGTACTTGGCACACAGTAAAATTTCAGTAAAATGAGCATTGCCATTATCATCAGCGCTACCACTATCATCACCACCAGAATTTCCTAGACCACTTCGTTAATACCCAACTGAACCATCTCATACCATTCCTTTTTTATTTTATACTGCTATTATACCTGCATTTTTTTAAAAAAAAAAATAAATTTCTTTACCTTCCCTGTTAGATTTAAATTCCTTGAAAGCAAGAACCAAATCTAATCTTGAATTTCCCCTTCAACCACAGAATTTACAATCCAAGGCTACTCTCAACACTCAATAGACTCACTGACCATGTAAACTGCTGGGTAGGCCCACGAGAACTTAGGGGCACACGCGGGCTTAAGCTATGACAGTAAGCAGCCTGCACTCAGACCTGTGTAACTCATTGCTCTCCTAGGAATCTCGTCCTCAAGGCCAGTCAGGTCCCCTTTTCCCTTCCCGGCCTGCCTTACTCACCCACAATGGAGAGGATGACTACCACGAAGTCGAAGATGTTCCAGCCAATGGTGAAGTAGTAGTGCCTCAAGGCAAACATTTTGAGCACACACTCACAGGTGAAGAAGATGACGAAGACCAGGTTAATCCAGTAGAGAATATTCTCCATCTGCTTGCTCTGAGTATCTGTCTCCACCATCATTGTCACCATGTTAAGGCAGATGAGCATCATGATAACAATGTCAAAGGCTTGTTGAGTGACAAAATCAAAGATGATACCTTGGATTTTGTTCTGGGTGGGGGCGGGGGGAAGGAGGGAGGAAAGATACAAAAGGATTCATGAAAGCCTTTCCGAGCAGACTGTGGAAGTTACCATCTTATTATTCAGAGTACTCTGCTTTCTATTCTGTAATACTAGCCAGGTCCACCTTGCTGTTATATCAGGAGATCAGGAACATGGACAGATCCCAACATCAATATTACCTCAGGAAGAGTTTTCTAAAATTGTCACTCTTCTCTTTTGCATCTCAGCCATCACACACTTCTAGACGCCTTCCCACCTCTGCAGTTGCTCCTTTTCAGTCTCATTTCCCAGCCATTTCTTCTCTTACTTACTCTCTTCTTTCTCTACACTTTCTCTCTGGAAGAGCTCATCTATTCCTACTGCTTATATAATATCTATGTACTTATATTTCTCAGGTTCTTCCTTCTACAGCCCATATCTTCCCTTTGCATTCCTGTGTTGCTTACTTGACATCTCTCCTTGATGACTCATAAGCACCTCAAACTTAACAAGACGAAAGCAGACCTAAGTCCTTTCTCTGCCCCTCACCCAACTTGTTCTCACCTCAATTATTCATCCAGTCTCTAAGCCAGAAATCGGAGGGTCATCCTTGTCTCTTTCCTCTCCTCATCCCCCATCTAATCCACTGCAGGTTCTAATGATTCTTTCTCCAAAAAATATAACTTGAATTTATACACTTCATTCCACTTCTGTTGGCCCTACTCTAAGCCACCATCATTTTTCATCTGAACTTCTAGAAGAGTCTCCTAACTGGTCTCCCTGCTTCCTCTCGTATCCTCATCCAATGGAATCTCCACACAGTGGCCAGAGTGGTTATTTAAAAACAAATGAATCGCATCATTCTTCTATTTAAAACCTTTTAATCGTTTCTTATTGGGCTTGCAACAAAATTTCTATTGTTAACCTGGCTTAAAAATGCCTTTTACAGTCTGATCTTGCTCCTCTCATGCCCCTTCCTCAAGCTCATCGCCACCTGGCCACACTAATGTTTTCTGCTTTTAGGGCTTTGTATGCTTTCCCAGGATCTCTTTACCCAGCATTTTGGCTCCTTCTCATCCACTCAAGTAGACCTTCCCTAGTGAAGCTTTCTCTGACTACTCTATTGAAGTAGACCCCCCACCCCACCCTAAGGCTCTATTCTTCTCTGTCATGACCCTCTGGTTAATTTTTTCTCACATTCCACATGTTATAATAGCCATCTGTTTACTTATTTATTATCTATATCCCCACTATATTGTAAGCTCCATGATAGCGATGTCTAAATTTTGTTCATCACTTTATGCTTAGTGCCTGGTACACAGTAGGAGATCTTTCACTACAGTTAAGTCCTCACTTAATGACATAGGTTCTGTGACCTATGCAAAACGACTTATGCAAAACAACTTATAACAAAACTAGTTTTAACCATGGGATAACTGATATAAACAAGAGTTAAGTTCCTATGTATCTCATTGTTAGAATGAAATGACTCTTGAAGGAAATGATCTTATTGGAGGACATGCTGTATTTGCTGAAGGAGTGCTAATCACTATTAATATGTCCTATCACGCCAAGCTTTTATATTTTAGAGTGAAAGAAAATACACTCAGGATTCCATGTGCAAAGTACTGAATAGAACTTTAGAAATGTTAATCCTCTTCCATTCCATTTGTTCCCATTTCTGTCACAGAATGGAAACTGTAACATCAAGGAATTATAAAAAAATTGCTTTCTTAAGATATCCCTGATTTTCTTTTAAAGTACTTAGGCACTTGAGCTTGTACTTATTCTCAGGATTACTTTAACTTGGTGGCTTTCAAACCACCAGTTCTGCAAAGCCCTAGAGTTTCCTTTCCTTCAGAATTTGGTGAGGCAAGTATGCCAGGAACAGGGTGTGGGGGGAGTAGAGAAAATACTTTAGGATTCCCACTCTTGATTCAAACAAAGTAGCTCTACTTTTATTTTTACAAATTAGATTGCCAGGTAAGCTTTATTTTAATGGGTCTGTTTTTTTTTTGTTTGTTTGTTTTCTTTTTTTTTGTCTTTTTTTTTTTTTTAAATTACGCCTACAGCACCTGGTATTCCTAGGTGGTCTCCAAACTAGGCCCAACCCTGCTTAGCTTCCAAGATCAAACAGGATCGGGTGTGTTCAGGGTGGCATGGCTGTAGACTTTTTTTTTTTCTTTTAAGTAGTAACTTAAATCCAAGTTACAGAGGAAAAGACTTTGAGCCCGGTCTTTGAGGGCTGTGTCCCATTCAACTGGGTACATGGCTTCAGGAGCATCTCCCTCTCTGAAGCAAGAGCACAACCACCAACAGAAGGGTAAAGCAGAGTCCCAGTCCCCAAATCTGTTTTACAAAAGTCTCAGATCAAGAGAGTAAATCAAGACATTCGAATCTTTCAGTTTTACCCTCTTCTCCTCTCACAAATAGCCAGAAGCATTATTTTAGCTTCCAGACACATCCTTGTAAAGCCTGACTTGTTGGGTAGAGAGTTGAGAATATAATGACCAAATCCTATCTCATACTGGTAGGAAAGAGACCAGCTTTCATTTTTACTTTCCTTTATTAGTTAATTGTCTCTTAAAACATCTCTCTTCCAGAGCCAGAGCCAGCATAGTTAACATGCCAACTCTCTGCTGCTGCCCAAGGAAGATAGGGAGGCAAGGTCAAGCACACGAGGAAAAGCCATCTCATATCTTAATCCCTGTTCTTCTGCTGTTTTCCTCAGATCTTCTGGATGGGGCGGCTAGGAGAGTATTAGCGGGCACAGGAAGCCCGTCACTTACCCCTTTCCTTCCTTCGCAACAACCCTACCAGTGTCTTTTTCCATATGTGGTCTCACTCTGCCCTCGGCCTGCACAATGCACTCACCAGGGGGCGGGGAATGGGTTTCTGTGGTTTCTTTGAGCCCAGCTTTTTCATGGCATTGTAGTACTTCTTCTGTTCTTCAGTCATGAAGATGTCCTGACCTCCAAAGTAAAGGAGAGAAAAAAGAGAACGAGTAATTACAACTGGCTGTCACATGCTTTGGGTTTGGAACCTAAGGTTCAACACTGAGAAGTGAGGGAGATTTATTCCCTTTCCTTCCCTGAGGTCAGTTTAGCTAACAGTTGTTCCAGAGTGAGGCAGACCTGGGACAACTATACTAATTCAAAGAGACACCTGCCTTTGTTTTTGTTTTCAGCTTGGGTTTTCTGAGATCTGCTAGGAAGAAAGGACTTGGACTACCCAATTACAGACTCTCAGGAAAGAATTAAATTTGAGAGCAATGACTCTGAAGATAGTTACATCTCACTGGTTCCTAAAATTTTTTTGGGCCTGCCATCCTGATAAAATTCTAGGAAAAATATTTTAAAATAAAAAGATTTCAAGTCCTGGCTAATGGCCCATTTATTTCTAATAATATTAAAAACTTAGAAATCTTGGTGCAAAAAAACAATTTGGGAAGTTCCATGGAGTTTGTTGGGACAGACTAGATTTATAAAATGAACGACAAGAGTAATCTTTTCAATTTGCGTTGGAAAACTGTTAACCATCTGGACAAGTAAGGAAGTGAACTTTCTAAGGGTGGTCTCTCAAATCCCAATTTGCTAGTGGTCCCCAAGGATTAACATGGATAGTTAGTTACACATCTAGGCAATTTCTACTTCTCACTACAGTTGTTCATCTGCTTTCCTTTTCACCCCTGTCACTATATCCCTCTCTGACCATACCCCTCTCTGGTGGGAGGCCCATATCAGTAAAAGTCCTTACAATAAGATTGCTAGTAAATGCGGTAAATCACACACTGTGAAATCTAGCTCCCAACAGAAAGAGTTGGTTGGGGCTAATGTACAGTGGGTCCAGTGCTACAGTGAGGTGATGATATGGATTTTAGAGAAAGAGAGGTGTTATCTCTTTAGAGATAGAGAGATATGCCTCTCATCTGGGTTTTCCTTAGGCCACTGGCAATGAGGGGAGGAGACCTATCTTTTTCTTTTGTTGATTGAAGTTATCAATGATGACACCAATGAACAGGTTCAGGGTGAAGAAGGAGCCGAAGATGATGAAGATGACAAAGTAGATGTACATGTAGATGTTGTCCTCATACTTAGGCTGCTCATCAGGCTGTCAAAGGACAGGAGAAAAAGGAACAGAGTCAGCTCCCAGCTTGGGGATCAGGTGGGTGACCTGCCAAGGCCATCAGCCATAACTGACTACTCAAGCAGCTGAACAAGCTGGGGTCGGGGAGCCCTAGATTCTCTCTGCTTGTCTCCTTTTCCACACTGGCAGGTCCTGCCCTCAGAAGGTGTTATTCCTGCCAAGACTTAGGTGGAGGATAAGCAAATCACAAGGTGAGAGGGAAGGGATGCTGTCTGCTAGAAGCCACACTTATTTCAAAGCAACACTGAAGAGTAGACAGTGCCACTGGGGCCAGGCTAAAAGCAGCAGCATGATCATCTGGAGTCAGCATGAGAGAGTGATGACAGAGAGGAGGAAAGTGCTCTATAATCAATAAAATAAGCAATAAATGTTCTAACCCTCCCTCTCTTTCTTGATGAGATCCACCATGCTGCTTGCTGTCTAACAACCTAAGAACATTGTGGTTTCACCATGTATAATCTTACCTTTCGGGAATCTACAGCTGCATACATGATGTCCATCCAGCCTTTGAAGGTTGCCTGGCAAACAGAGTCAGTCATTAGACTGTGCCTGCTAGGGAATAGGTGGGAGTCTAAGCAGGTGTCCAAGAGGGCTGGCTTAGGTTCAGTGAGAACACAGACGGGGAGTTTGGGTGCAGCCTCAGGAGGACATAGAATTTTCTGTTTATTAATATGGGTCCCACGGGAGCTTTGTCTAAGTCCCTGAAAATAACATCAAAATTTGGCAGAGAAACATACTGACAACGGCAACTGGATCAATATTTTTTCAAAAGGTCTTGAAAATGGGCCTGAGAAGGTTGCCTAAAGCTTGGGCAAACTCACATTTATGAATGAGTGGCAGGAATCTAATGAGGGTACTTAGAACTTAGCCCTCCATCGAGACATCACTTTTAAAAAAGTTGACAAGCAAAGGGGTCTGAAAAATTCATAGCTGCATTAAAAAAAAACCCAAACAAGGTCCGAACTTCCCCCTTACTAATATATACATGTTTACCCTAGGGTAGTGGCAATACTGGCTTCATCCTAAGCAGCCCCTTCCCAATTCTACACCTCGATATACTATATCTAGCCTGATTTTGCAAACAAATATGGGTAACCAATTAAAATTCTCCATGTTGTATTTACATTATATGTATGTTTTATTTATTCAACCAGATTCTAAGTTTTTTCAGGGCATGGGCAGTTCCTTATTCATCTGATGGCTCTAGTGGTGCTTTGCATATGGCGGGGACTCTGAATATAATGTGTTGACTGGCTGGTTGATGTGCATTGGAGCTGCTCCATTTCAGATTCGATTTGTGGGCCCAAACTCTTGAACTGAGATAGAACAATAAAAGAGCTTTAGAGTGGGATGAACCACTGCTCATTCCTTTAATTTTGTCACCTATTATTAGCTAATTATAAATGCTTAATATGTTAAGGTCGAGTTCACCTGCATTATCACACTTAATACTCCCAATAACCATCTGATGTAGGCATAGTTGTAACAGTAACAAAAAAACATAATAGCGAATACCATTCATAAGCACTGCTATGTGCCAGGCATTATGCTAAGAAATTTTAATAAATTATCACCAATCCTCTTTATAACCATGAAAGGTATTATTTTCCACATTTAATAGATGAAGAAACAGGTAGGTTGATTAATTTCTCTAAGATTACATATCCAATAAAAATGAGTGTGGCTCAAATCTACATCTCTACATCTGATTGAAAGCCTATGAGCTTTCATCACATCATAGTCTTGTCAAACACTCCCAAAAACCAGTGAGAGGAAGAGGAAAGTAGGCATAACGAAATGCTACCTAATTAAAACAAATCCTTTCATACTGTGAAACACCGAGACCTTTCTCTGGGGTTGACCTGAGTGGCAGCATCATAGCACTGCCATATTCTTCCCTTTAGTTAGCTTCAGTGTAGCTGTTAGATAGAATTGTTCGGCTCCATCAAAATTGCCATCACTTTTTTTTTTGGTCTATGTACTTATTTTTTTCTTTTTCTTTAACTACATACTCTGTCCTGAAGGTGATCGCTCTGCAACTTTATTATGCTGCAGGAATCTTTACTTGATGTTGAATTTCTGAGCAGCAAGAGATTCTCTTTGAGTGAGGTCTCGGAGAAGTCAGAGCACTCTGAAAGGTATCTCCCTGGAAGTGGTTTAGGAAATGACATGGCTCTGTATGACCTATTAAGAATAATCCTGACCCTGGAAGCAGGCTTGAGAAGGGACCAAAAGAGATTTCTGCTTCCCATCTGAACTTCATAGGACTGAAAAAACAACACTTACCACCTGAAGAAGTGCCAGATATCCTGCCCCAACGTTGTCAAAGTTGATCTTCACATTCTTCCATCTGATTTCTGTATTATTCCCCTCCATGAGCTTTTCACACTCAGTTTTATTGTTGACAAAATCAATTTCAAATCGGATTTCAGAACTCTCATTAAAGCAGTAGTGGTACTTTCCCGCAAATAGGTTAACTCCCATGATGCTGAAAATCAGCCAGAAGATGAGACACACCAGCAGCACATTCATGATGGAGGGGATGGCGCCCACCAAGGCATTCACCACCACCTGCATTGGAAGGGGGAGGTTGCTGAGTGTTGAGAGGAAGTACAGGCAAAAACACTTTTTTGATTTCCAGGAGGGGAATGACATTGTATGGCTTGTTCTGACTATAGAAACAATATGTTCCTTTTGGAATTAGGGTAATTGGAAAGGTCCATTAGTAGGACCACAATTTTCCAAATCTATGAAATATATTTTGAGGAATTCTAAAAAATTACATATGTATATCATCTAACACAAATCCTCTTACCCAAGTTGACCTAAGTCTTCTCTCTTATGCACCAACCTGGACTAAAAAAATTCTTTTAGTCCAGTCTCCTTTCTTGCCAATCCATAAAATATATACCCCGTGGGAAAATCTGAGAGATCTCAAATTCACCAGTTGCCTTTCAACAGACATTCCCCTTCTGCAAAACAAGTTATGATTGTTCAAAATCACAGAGAACCACCCTTTGGGGTTAGCAGTGTATCAGTCAAAGGAACATAAAGGCTCTTTTATGACTTTGCAAGGCCAGTTATCTTATTTCAGGCAATAGCTGAGCATGCATATTTTGCAGGCTCAAGAAAAAAAGCTATATTCCCTCTACCAAACAGTGTAAGATAAAATCTGAACAGATGTGTTTTTCATACATGGTTCCTTATTCTTCTTCAGCCTTTTTTTCCCCTGACTTCGTAGGCTTCTAAATCTAAGAGTCACCCTTTGCTTGCCTAATGCTGATGCCTCTGCTCAATTCAGAGTTTGACTTGATTCTTTACAATGTACTAGAAAAAGGAAAGACACTTTTTTTTTTTTTGTGGAGAGTTTTGGGTTGGATCACTGTTCCTGAAACTCAATAATTGGCACACTGTTAAAAATCACAGACTAAAGTAAGCTCAGGAATGAAAAAAAAGCAAAGGGAAAAAAACCCCCCCAGGAATCAACGTTTCAAGGTTGTTTTAAACTTTGATTTTGCTTTACCCTATAGGTGAGAGTAGCTAGACAACACTACCACTGTGGCAGCAGTTTTCACTAGAGGAGTTCAAAGTGCTTACAAAAATAGCCTTTCAGATGGTGGGGCAAAAACAAGGCTGGTGTTCACTTCTGCCTTGATTCTCACTTGCTATTGTCTTAAGTGGGACTGTTAGGGCCCAGAAAGGTGTACCTAAAATGGGAAGAACACTTCTTCCTTTTACTGGTATCCTAGGAGGATTAATCTAACTAAAATAAAGACAATGGATATAAATGAGGTCTCTTAATGTTTTGTTAGAAGTAGGTGACAAGTGGGTGACAAGTTATCACTATGTCCCTGCACAGTTTTTCAGTGCAGGGAAGAGACAGGACAGGCTGCCAAATAGCACAGCACCCAAAGGACCAAAAGGGCCATGCCGTAAAAGAACGCCAGGGGGCAGCTCTGGGCTCTAATGTGAGCCTGACCTGGGTTCGGGTTTTCCTTTTGTTTGTCTTAGATTGCAATGTCATTCACTGGAACACATGGCTGAGAAGAGCTGTCTGTTCTGTCCTATATAAAAAAAGGCAATGATATTCTGTTAAGGAGTCACTCTTCCTTAGATGAAAATATTAGTTTTGTGTTTCTCCAATTCATATATAAAGGCCTTACATTGAAAGGCAGTTATTTCTTAATTCTTAGACCAAGAAATCTCTTCTAGATTTAATAGCTCTGTCATTAGTAGAAAATGATTGTATTTCCACTGTTCATTACTTTGAGCAAGGAAAACCAGAATATCTGAAATCTGAAAAATCTTCAATGTTATTTTGAAGAATGATATTCATATTTATTTGTTACCAAATTTATCATGTGATTAGGTCTGAATTTCACCTCCTCATTCTGCAGTCGCTCACCCTTTGATGGGAGCACCAGAAAGCAATGAAATGTGCAAAAAAATAGGCAAAAGGGGGGTGATCCACAAAAGGAATAATCATTTCTCAAACGATAAGAGTAGGTAAAGATTCAAAAGCTCAGGTCTATGTGACAGCACTTTGCAGCAGAGCTTAGGTGAGAGATCATGACCTTCTACTGAACCCTCACAAGTATGCAATAGGGAAGTAGGTCCCCAAAGATTTGAAACTGAGAAATCTTGCTTTTTTAAATCTTAACTCAGAATCTACCTTCTCAAGGAATCTTCTATCTTAACCCAGTCTAACCTGTCCTACAAGTGTCTATGTATTACAGCTAAATATGGGATAGTATATATAGTAGGAAAGAATAACTAGCTAATTGACTAAATGATCTCTTCACACTTTTATACTTGCAGATTGATCAAAGGAATCAATACACAAAAGTATTTACTGATTTATTGAGCCAGTTCTTATATTTATAACATAAAATTATCTTATAAAAGCCAATGTACTTCTAAGTTATAAATGTAGTTTGATTTAATAATCATAATCAAAGAAAAAACTCCTTACCTTAGTTTTATGAAACTAGAAAACAGAGTTGATGAAATTTGCTAATAATTTTTCCTTGCAATAAACAGTAGCTGATAAGCTACAATACGTTAAACAGAAATTGGTTAAGGCTACTCCACATATAATTATCATTGTGCTGATATTCTAAGCAAACAAAAGGCAAGAAACCATGCTTTCTTATTTTGAACTCTTGCACAAAATATATATTATAAATGCTAATTCAAGTGTCCACTGATAGTCACTTAATAAGTTAGATCTCTTTTACTCGCTAATAACTCTCAAGTTATTCTACATTGCCTTGAATTATGATGAAATTCATTATTTTTAAAAACTAGGTATAGGAATATTACTCAAAGCTAGGTTCTAGCAGTCTACAAAAAGTTACTTTTTTCAATGGAGGTTTATGTTTACTGATTGATAAAAATCTCATTTAACTGATAAGAAAGTTCCAATGAAAACTAAATCTTAAAGCATTTTTGTCTTCTCTATAATTCTTAACATAGTAGTGTTTATTAAATACTTTAAAATCTGTCAAATAGCTTTTAATATCTGGCAGAGGGAACATGGCTTTAAATGGACAACTATGTACTGACAATCAACAAAAATGCATGCATGTTTCATAGCATTACTGTTATATATCCTCAAAAATTTAACAGCACAGCAACATCTTTAAATGAAGATTACTATGGAGGAGAGAAAAGCAAAGAACTACATTAAGTATTCCTTTGCCAATAGCATGAGTGTTTCAATTTTCTGGTCTTTGGTTTGAGGAAGAAGAGAGGAAGAGACTGAAATCAGTGTCCCAGGACAGGCTAAGGCCATACGTTCCCTCCCAAGCAAAGGTCTGAGCCTTTCATTGGAGCAGCACAGTGACAGTTGAGCCCATCTGCGTCGATGGTTCTTGAAGTTTTCTTATTTAACATTTTCTAAGGGTAACCTCTCAAGTGTTGGCATACACAAGAACCCAAACCAAGGAATTAAAAACATATGCCCCCATAGAAAAATAACATTCAAATAAAATGGATGAACCTAATTCTGTTTATTACTGGGAAGTTACTATAAATTTAGGCAAATTCTACCTTTTCTTTTTGCAGTTATTCTTTCACACAAGGGCTGGGAAACTGCAGTACCGGAATGGATCCTGAGCCCTCTCCACCTGCCCGACCAGAAGTGGTTAAGTGCTGTTGGCTGGAGTCAACCAAATAGGGTGACATTCCTATACCAGAGCTTCTCTTATTGGATGTTTGTTTGAAATCTCAGATTTGAGTTCAAACTTGTTCTTGCCCATATCTCATTTGAGAAAATCTTGATGTAGAGGTTTCACTTTATAATGCTTTTTAAAGAAAACTTGCTATTGTTCTGATCATCCATTCTAGACTTCCGGCCTCCTAAACTATTTGAAAGTTGACAAGTAAGTTTTTGGGGCGTGGAAACTGAGAGTCCAGGAAAGGTGAGAAAAGAAGAAGGAGCTAAAGGGAAGAGGTGTGGCCACCAAATGGGTTCCTGCATCATGAGCAAGCTGGCACTAACCAACCAGCAAGGACTACTTCTGCCACAGGACAGGACTGGCAGTAACAAGCATCCAGACTGAGAAAGTAGTAGCATGTGTCAGTTGGGCATTTTTCTTGGGTTTTCTTCAAGTATTACCAGTCTCATTTCAGGAGACCTAGGATCACTATTGGGGGACCTGGAGGATCACAGGCTACTGGGCCTGGGGACAATGTCGTGATATCGTCTTCAACAGACTTCTTTTAATTCTCAGTTTTTCAGTCACCAAAATGGATTTTCAACTCTATAATAAAACTAGTGATTTATTTAAAAATTTCTAATAAAATGGGAAGTCGGGGGAGGAGGAAAGAGCATTTTGATCCTATTTTCAATGACACTATGGCCACCTAAAACAGAGTCCTTTGCAATACACTCTCTCCTTAAATTCAGTCTGAGTATAACAATGACCTCATTGCACACATTCTGAAATCTCTCTCATCTGTGGGAGAAAGAATCCTAAGTTTTTTGTTGTTGTTTGTTTGTTTGTTTGTTTTTGCTTTTTAAATTAAAATAAATTTATGCTGCTGTGGAAGTGACCCTCCTACAAATGGCTTCAGTGAGTTGCAGAAAGCTTATATTTAGTAAACCAAACTGTGACTGTGCTACAGAAGAAAACACAAATTTGTTGCAAAAAGCATTTGTCTGAATAAACTAAAATAACAAAATTCCCAAGTCCCAGTGAAATTTTCACCTTCCTGTACAACTGTGGGTGGCTTCATGGAATAGTGGCCAGGGAGTCACCGATGAGGAATGAATGAAGCAGCACTGTCCTGGTATCTAGACTTTCCAATTAGTCTTGCTTTGATGGGACTACTGCAAGTTCAATTTTTATTCCTATATTCTGATATTTGCACATTTTAAAACACATCCTCTGGTTTGCTCTCCTGCATGTATTCCACATCTGAATTAAAATGAGTTTTCTTGGTCTCGTTAAGTGTAACAGACCTCTCTGATTAGCACAGGACAACTATTACCACCAAAAGCTAGTTGTCCACTAGATTTTAAGAAATTTACTTTTTTAGTGTGTGTGTGTGCACATGTGCACACACGCACGATTTTTTAAATCAAGAGAGACAGCAAAAAGGCACCAAAAACGGAAGCCTTGTTTCTAAGTTGGCAGGATGACAGCACCTTGCACCCTTTGGATTTGGGTGGAGTATCACCAAAGCAGGAAGAGCAGGTGTTGAGAAAAGTCAGGAGAACTAGCTGATATTCGTCTAGCATTGTACCTGGTTGTTACTTTGATAGTGTTAGGATAGGGGACCACATAGCGTGGGCAGAGGGAGGTAGGGGGTGAGGAGGAAAGCTTTGCTATCAGACAGAGGCTGCCAGTCCTTATGGGACTGGGCTGAGAACAACAAGGTGCAATAAGAGGAATCAGAATAAAAAGAAAAGCATTTCTTTTCCCAGGGCCGTGCCAATTTCTGCTCCATCCCCAATTCCCAGCCTGCCATCGTGTCTTCAAGCTCTTTCTCAGCTGCTTTCTCAGTGACTCCAAGGCCACAGTGCCCACCTGGCTGATGGCCCTACACAGCACTCTCTCTGCCTGTGGCCATTGCTTTTCAGTGGGTCTCTGGGTTACAATTCCCCTTCTTTGCACCTGGTGATTCTCCCTATTAAATCAACAGCCCAGAAAGCCGCCCCAAGTACTACAGGTAAGCCAGGCCAAATGAGAATAGCCAATGTTAACATGTTCTGCGATGGCACGTTGTGGGGGATGGGGCCAATAGTAACGTGATGAGGCAGCTTAATGCAACTCCCCACGCACGGAGCAGGTGCGGGGGAGAGTGGAGGATCAAATAGCAGCTGCATCACACAGTTTGTGTCTGAATGATCTTTCCACCATGTGATCAGTTCTAGCATGCTTAAACAGTTTCCACTGGCATGCAGAAGGATCAGCTGCTCTTAGTATCTTACCCTCATCCCTTCAAATCGTGATAAGGCTCTTAAGGGTCTCAAAGCTCTTAGGGTCCTAAGGGACTTTATGGCACCTAGTTCCGAGTAGCCCAGGGCATTAGCTATAAGGCTGACTAAAGAGACCTACACGGAAACAGAAGAAAAGAACAAAAACAAAAAAGGAAACAAAAAAAAAGAAAAAAAAAAAAAAGAAAGAAAGAAAACAGAGGTTCCAGTGTGTTAGAACAAAGCCCCTAGCACTGATTATACAGGTTGGGCCCCCCAGGTAGAGGAAGTGGGTAACACCAGCTGCCTACTTCAACTTGGACTCAAATGACCTGGAAGGAAAGGTGGTTGAGAGGCAGAATAAAAAACACAAAGGGAAGAGGAAATCGAGAGAAGGCGGTAGACATACATACAAGTTGGAGAAAGGAAGCGGCTGAAGGGAGAGGGAGAGAATGAGGAAGTTCCATTGGAAGGAGAGGAGCCTGAACAGATGACAAAAACCTTACCCTCGCCCTTTACAGTCTCTGCAGGTCCCAGAAGTTCCCATTAAATTAAGCCAGACAAATTTAATGGTACCTATGAAAAAGAATACAGGTAAATACACACACTCCACACAAGCTGCCCCCTCCTCAGCACATTCATCAGGGGATTCCAACAGGGACAAGCTCTCTTACTCCTGGTGGCAAGAAACCATCTGGTTGGGAATTTGATGAGTCACTACATCAAAAAGGAAACATTCAGTAAGTACCACAGCTGACTCTGCAGTTTCCCATGAAGGACTAAAGGAACTAAATGAAGAAACTTGACAGAATTTTGACTCCATGAGAACTCCCTTAAGCAATTCTTCTATTTATCGCTTTTAACTATAATAATCCTTCCACCTTTTAACTCTAACCCTGACTCCTTCATGGCCATAAGAACTTCGGTTGGTCTGCAACCATATTTCTCCTTATAATCCCCTTCTTTCTAATCAGAGTGGCCCAAAATGAATTAGCCTCAGGTCTGTCTGTCCATTCCAGGACAACCTTCTATTTTCTCATTATTAGAATAGCACATGGAAGGAGTCTTAAAAGAATTTTTAAAACTTTATTTTATATAGGAGGAAACAGATGAGACCCAAATAGGTGAGACCCATACATCCAATACACAAGAATTTGCCCAGTGTCACATCCGTAGTTCTGGAGCCAGGATTAAGACCCACACTCCTGATTCCCAGGCCAGAGCTCTTTCTCCTACAGACAGATCACCTCCTCTGCTGGCAGGTTAGAAGACAATATCCTAGTAGAGGATTACAGGTATCTGAACAATCCAGAGTTGAATATATGGGCATACTGGGGAGAAGTCAGCAGGTCTCTAAGCCTAGAGCTATGATCGAATGTTTTCTGCTCTTCCAGAGGCAAATTCATCTGTTCTACCAGAGGCCTCAGAGAAGTTACCCTGATGATCTCTTAACACTGGATACTAACTACACCTGAGACCTGAAAATACCTTTAGTTGATCAAATCCTAGAATGCCTGAGCTCTGGGTCTTTCCCTTATTCTGGGATAGGTTAAGGTGTTTCCATCAACAATTCTTAAATTCCCTCTATTGGGAAGTGGTGGTTACAGATCTGCTTAGTCTAAATTGATGATATTTTAAAGCGAATTTAGAGGAGAAAAAAGGAAACAACCCACAACTTAGTTTCATTTGTTGCTTTTTATTTCTATCCTAGGACTTTAATTCTTTGATTCTGTATCTCTGAACTGCACAAAAAAAAAATTTTTTTTTTTTTAATTAAGACATTTATAATTAAACAGCAAGACTGGTAGGAGGTAGAAATAGAAGGTCAATGACCTAGTGAGGCTCAGGGATGAGGAGATTTCAATGTTTCAATTTTAACAGGGGGTGTGAACCTTTATCTATGCATGTACATGCATGTACTCATAATTCATCAACGTAGGTGTATCTTCTCTGGAGTCCTAGGCAGTATCCAAAACAAACCTGGAATTAAATGCTGCGCTATTAGGCTACCCCTGCTCTTTGAAGGGTACATGGTTCAGAGTTCAATTTCTGCCTAAAACAAGGGCCTCAAAGCCTTATCAAGACACAGAAGCACCAATCAATCATTTTCCTTTCATCCATCGTTATCAATAAGAATCCATATTGAGATATCTTTTGCCTACCACTGCCAAATACAGCCAATTCTTAAACACAAATAATCTAAAATTGCCAGATTCTTAGTGAGACATTGATAGGTACATCTGAAGGTAAGCTATCACATTGTAACTAAGTACTCGAGTTCGAAATATCCCTGATCAGCTTTCTCCTGTGAAATTATGCCAGGTAAAGGCTGCAAAGAACTAAGTTTGGGGTAGCTATAGGCCCCTTATAAGCAAGAAGGCCCTCAGCTCTTTGGGGGAGGGTAGTAAGAGTAATTTATTTGATAATAAATAGGTCTAAAGTGGGGAAGAGGGGGAGGAGGTATAGATGCCAAGAGGTTGGCTCTAAATGTTGTTGAAAAAATCTGCGCTTGACTGATCAATCTGGCCAAGAGCTCCTGAGACAAGATCAATAAGGATCCTATCTGGGTTACTCCTTAGTAGTTGAGGTCTTTCGTATAGTCCTCTGACCTTTCATGTTAAACTCACACTGGAGATAATCAGAACATTGCTTAAAGTATACTTTTAGGAAAGAATCAAACCTGAAAAAGAAAAAGGGTTGAGAAGTCAAAATGCAGGGTATCTATGGCTGTAGGCATGGGAAAAAAGGGGAAGACATTGTGTGACTGTTCCAAAATGATGAGAACACTTTCAAACAGAATGTTTTTGGTAGTCTAAACTCAGGACGAGGTGAGTGGTCTCTGAAAGTTCCCACTCTGGAAGCAATATGCTGGCTAACCTCTGGATATGATGGGGCAAATTTCCCTGGGGAAAAGATCACAAAATTCTTTTACAGGACAAGACTTCCAGTGCAAGCAAGAACCTGGGCAAAATAAAATGTTGTCTCTGTTTGGGAACTCACATGGCTTAAAAATAGAGAATTAACCCTAGAAATTGTCTGGATTATCTCATGATTCTGAAAAGTACTCTCAGCAGCTTTAAGGGGCAATAAGGAAGAATGAAAATTCATTAGGGAAACAAACCCAGTGATGAATAACAGATTCTGACATTAGTCACTGATGGATGAAATGGTAGGAAGAAGAGTCTCTCAGAGATGGTGTTAAATTAGAACCTAAAATTTACGCTGCAGATGTTCTAAACTGCCAAGGGCACTAGACATTTTACCCAAAATGACAGCGAAAACTCTAATAGTTTCAGCTGTCCAAGTGTCACTCTAAGCCTTATTTTCCATCCGCAACTCAAAAGTGGCAACCAGTGCAGCCATGGTTTGGAACGGGGCCCTCCCTGCACACTCTGCATCCACCATGGATATTTGTGTGTGTCTCATCTTTTTGGCCCTTAGATGTGCCCATGCTGTTTACTCTCTATCTCCCCAATACCTGGCAGGAGGCTTTGCATGTTGTGGGTGGTCAATAAACACTCGATATGTGAAGACCAAATGCAGTATTCTGTCCAAGAGAAGTCGATAGAAGGGAGCGCCCTGGGAGAGCCTTGTTCCCAGAATGCTGGATTGCCGCCAGCCTGGAATCAGGCCCGTGGCCCCGCAAGCTAGTGTATGCTTCCCAAGGGCTGAAGCACACCTGTCTCTCCCCTGTGACAGACTCCTTATGCCTTCTGGGACAATTCTATACAGAGAATGGTATTTGATTTATATTTGTTTACTAATAACAGGTACAGAGGCATTCTCAGGAGCCATTATCAGGCCCCATAGCAATGTAAGAATCCAGCAACTCCTAAAAGCTGCAGGGATTATGTGTTGCTGTTAGTTGGCTACATGCTTGTCTCATGCTTTTTATTTCCCTGCCACGTAGTATAAAAACTGATAAAAACGTTTACTAACTAGATGGTGATGTGCAGCACTATTAATGTTTTTTGCAGCTTATTGTGTATCAAAGGGATGTGGGATACCTGATCAATATCCCTGAATCCTAGGATTACTCAACCCAGAGAGAAGAGGAAGAAAGTGGTTCAGGTTAGGGTGGACAGTGGAGGCAAACTTCATGGTTGGGGAGATTCGTTCCAAATCAGCTTCCCTAGGGCTGTTGGGAATGTGGCAGTGGATGTATCTGTCTGAGTTCTTGGTGGGTCCAGAAGATGAAGGGCTTTTAGGACTCCCATAGGTTTCCTACCTGACTCTAAGTGGTCCTGAAGAATTAGAGTGAAATGAAGACTCTATGACACTTCCCTGTTCTCTAGAAAGAGAGCTGGCCGGGCATCACTTTAGTTCTCCGGGCCCTATCCCAAGCCCATGCCTTAATTCTGAGAGCTCATATTTCCATCTGTGGGAGGTAGAGGCCCTTCTGCCACAAGGTGCTATCAACAGTTGCTGAAGGGAGTGCTGAAACCTCGCTAGGAGGGTCTCAGACTGGCGCTCCCTGGGGCAGTACCCATTTGGTTCACTGTAAGGGCAAAGGGTAATCTCCTCACCTCATTTAGGCACCTTCTAAACATTTTGCTTTTTGAAATGGAGAATGCAGATGGAAGCATAGTGACAGCTCTTAAAATGAGTTATTAACTGTGGAAATTGTAGATACCCATGTTGGGGAAGGAAAGCATTTACACAGAGCAGATCATTGCTGCTGCCAAGTGCTGGGCTCCTGTTGTCCGAGGAAGAGATTTCTGTGGTGCTCTATTCTAGATCCTAGAAGCATGCTATAGGCAGTTTACCGTACAGCCAACAAAACCTATACTCGAAATGCATCAACCCAGCCTTCAAACGCTCTACTTTCCTGGCATGTCTCAACCCTCAGCAGGAACTGAATTCTCCATAGGCCCTGGTTCTGCAATTCCCATTCACTCTTTTACTCAAATGCTGATTTGGCTGGAAGAAAAAAGTTTTAGTTATGACACGAAATAAGAGACAATCGTCACGGTTAGAAAAGCCAACAAGGAACAAATGCTGGTGGGGTAAGAAAGTTAGATGATGCAGCTTCCACCCTGAAAAATAAGACAGTATGTAATGGCCACCAAGCCTTGGAGATGATCTTGGAACCTGAGGGAAGAAAGAACTTTCTTAAGTTTGATCATCACTGTGGAAATGGCAATGTGTAGGAAGAGGAGGCTTTATATTGGTGTGAGCTCCCCTTCTCCCTGATAGACTGACTTGTTCGGATCAGTCTAATAGGAAGACTGATTTTGGGTTGGATGGACACGTCCATGGGAACAGTCAGCAGGAGAGTCTACTAGATCCCCCCACCACCTGAATCCCAGCAGCACCCACTTCATTCTCTCACTCCTCTCACGGCAGCAGAAAGGAAGATATCCCGCTGGTTGGGACAAGAACCTTCCTGTTCCCAGCCTGATTAACAAGGGGCTTTGACACCAATGAGTCGACTTCCTATTCCTTATCTCTGCATCTTGTAAGCCAAACCACCATGGTAAAGAGCTGGTTGGTTACTCCCTGGAGCAAATGCAAGGATTTCAGAGCCCCTTTCCCAAAGTTAAGCTCTGACTGCTCTGAAAGGAACTTTACCCAGACCTACATCTAAATCTTGTCTTACATTCCAGCCATTAGAAGAAGAAAAAATCCCTGTTTTTGTTTTTCTGCTAGAGAGGGTGGGAAGTAGAAAGCAGGACACGTACAGCCACAATGAGGAAGTCCAGCCAGCACCAGGCATTGGTGAAGAACTTGACGAAGCCATAGGCTGTCCACTTGAGCAACATCTCCAGGATGAAGATATAGGTGAAGACTTTGTCAGCGTATTCCAGGATGGTACGAATGGTCTTTCTCTGCTCAACGTAGATGTCCTCGAAGGCCTGAAAGAGAGGCGGCAGCTGCCTATAGTGCCTAAAGGTAGACAAGCAACATCGGAAGTACTGCCATCCTGGGCTGCTCCTCCCACCTGTGGTTGGCCTATCATCAGCTTCCTGTGTCTTTCACTTTACTCCCCTGCTATAAATGGCTTTTTGAAAAAAGCAGTTTTATTGAGATATACCATACAATTCAGCTATTTAAAGTGTACAAATTGACAGTTTTTAGTACAGAATTGTACATCCACTGCCACAATCAATTTTGCTGTATTTTCATTACCTCCAAAGAAAGCCCACATCCTTTAGCTGTCACGCTCTAGTCTATCTTTCCTTAGTCTTAGGCAACCACTAATCTGCTTTCTATTTCTATAGATTTGCCTATTCTGGACATTTCATATAAATGAAATCACACGATATCTGGTGCTTTGTGACTGGCTTCTTTAACTTAGCCTAAGTGAAATTGCTGGACCGTGGTAACTCTATGATTAATTTTTTCAGAAACTGCCAAACTGTTTTCCAAAGTGGTTGCTCCATCTTACTTTCTCACCGGCAATATACAAGGGTTCCTATTTCTTCACTTCCTTGTCAACACTGTATATGTTTATACAATAAAATCTTTTTCTCCTTTCAGCCCCCAACATCACAGATACAGATGGAGGGTCACAGGGCTGGGAGACACTCAGGCGATAAAAATCTTCATACTACTTTCCTTCTGTGGAATTCCCGAATGAGACAATTCCTGATACAAAGGAATGAGCATTCCCATGTGCAGAGGGGTGGACTGTACACGTGTGGTGCTAAAAGGACAGAATTCCTAAGGTATTAAAAAAACTGGAGGTAGAAAAAAGTCTCCTTAACTCCACTTGTGGAAATATATTCTATAACCCAACATATGTGAGATGCCTAAGACTGATCTTCATGTTCCTGGAAGCTCTAATCTCCTCCCTTTGAGGTCTCATCACAACTACATTCTAGTCTTTTCTTAGACATTTTAGCTGTGGTTTCACTTTGTTAGTCTCAAGTCTCATGCCTATAATTGTACTGAGTTAAGTATCCTGTTTTATTCAATTATGATAAATAAAAATTGTCAAAGGTGAGTAGTAAAGAAAGTTCAAACCATTTATTTCACTACTGCTCTTTGTGTGTGCAGATGGGAAAGAAATGAATAAAAGGATGAGGCATGTTCACTGTTACATTAGGTTTCTGTTTACTAGATTTGAAGAATAAGGATGATGACAATAATCATCACTGGCCTTAGTCTGACCCTCCATTTTCTCAAGGGCAGAGACCAGGTTCTCATCCTGGTGCCTCCACAGTGCTTTAGGAAGCATTAAGTGAATGCCTGATAATGCAATAAATGGCCCAGAGGTGGACAGGACAGTGGCTCCCCTCCACTCAGACCCAGGACATCAAGCCGCCTTTTCTTTTTTGCCTCCTGCTTTAGTGCTGACACTCTCTTGTATAAACCTGGTCTTCTGCATCTTTGTGCTCTTCTCTACCACACATTACTGCCTGTCTCAGCTTCTTGTAGACTCCCACCTCACAGGTCAGCAACACTTCTCAAGTCACTGACAGGATCTCGACCACTGAATTTGGGGTTTCTCCCTTGTTTTTTTTTTTGGATTCCAAATTAAGCTTTGATTCTACACCTTTTTAAAAAACATTTCAAAATTCTGCATTCTTCACTTTTCCTTTAATGAAAAAAAAATATATATATATATAGTATCTCTAGTCCTTGCTGTCCTCAAATCTAGTCAACTAGGAAATAGCTCCCTTCCCCAGACACTGTCCTCAGTTACAATCCAGCTAGCTAACAGTGAAAGCGAAGACCAAGATTATCAGTTGTAGCAGGGGAGGAGCCTGTGTGTTCAGTGCTCTGTCAGCTTTGCGGACTAGACTGATGAGCACTTACAACCACGTGACTATAAATAATCCGTGCACCACAGATCTGACTCTAAATATTCACTAACGTCACAGGTCCTCCAAATCCAGTAGAGTGTGAGGGGGAAGTGGGTGGAGGGACACCACCTCCCCCATACCTTGGGTAACTGAAAGGTAAAGAGCAAGAGATTTGGGGTACTAGGTGAGAAAGGGAAGTTCATTTTAGGAAGTTGCTTAGAATGGGGCAAACCAAGCAGTGATGATATTTAATAATTTGTATTCTTATCCTGATGAAAAGGTTTTAGGCTTGAGAGGGATCATGATGAGTCTGAAGAAGATCAGATTGTGAACAAGTGTGGATTCTAATTCCAAAGGATCAAAACACCAGCCCAAAGCACAACAGACCATTATCCTTGGGTCCACAGCCAATCTATGTTCTCAGAGAAATTGGTCTTGGGCCCCATCCAGTCTTTCCCACTAGTTCCTATAAACCCTTCCCCAGCATATTCTCCCCTGGACCTCACCAGGGCGCCACTGCTGAGCAGAATCATGAAGATGATGAAGGTCTCAAACCAATTGTGCTCCACAATGAGGAAGCAGGTTTTCCGCAGGATCCACCAAGACTTGCCTAGCCCTTCTTCAATGTTGACCTGGCAGCACTTGAATCGCTGGACACAACCTGGCACCAGCGGGAGAGGCAGGTCAGATCGTGGGAGTGTGCTCCACCCAGCCCTGTCCTCTCCTCCATCTCCCAGGCCCCACCAGGTGCTGCCCCACCATTCAGCCGAGAGTACGGTGGCTGAATCAGAATGTCTGATACAGAAATGGAGAGAGTGGCAGGGCTGAGGCTATGCTGCAGGTTACCAGGGCCCTCTGGAGTTGGGAAGATGTCCTATAAAGAAGCAGCGGGGGAGAAGAAAAGGGTAGTCGGGAGACAGACACAGCCATGACAGAATAGGCCTTTCTAATGGAAGTTTCTGGGCTGATGCCAAGAGAAAGTGGACAAAGAAAAGTTTGAGAATAGTTTGGACAGGGAAAACAATATCAATTGCCCTCAAAATGATGAGGTGGGGAACAGAGTTCTTGAAGATAGCCACTGAGCCCTCGCCCTCTCATCCAGCCACTACCCCTGGCAGAAATCTGTGCGCAGTGCAAGTGCCACGTGCCCCTTCTCACCTTCTGTGAAGCAAGCGTCTGGATCCAAGTACTCCTCAGGCTGCTCCACAGGGACTTCTTCCACTTCTGGTTTGATATCGATAGTGCTTCCTTCAGAGGAACTGGTATCATCCAGTTTCTAGACATGCAAGGACAAGGGAGGTCAAGCAGCTGTGTAGCAACATTTCCACTCTACGCTGACTACCTCTGGTGTGAATGATGTACCAGCTGTAATTCTTCTCTAAAATTCTTATTAAAAACTTATCATCCAGCTATGATGGGCAAACAATTACTACAGGGCCTTGGAAACTTCTATCAGGATGGGGTATAACATGAAAATCCACTCGCTGATGACAGTGCTCCACTCTAAACAGAATGTGGCTATAGGTTGGTCTCAGGGATGCGGCTCAGATAGACTAATGGCAAGGAAGTACTTGAGGGTTTACTCCAGCCTCTGACCTAGATGATCTAGAAGTGATGGAGATAGATCCAGGAATAACTTGGGAATGACAACAAGGGGTGGGGTGTGAGTTGGCTATTCCAGAATTTCTCTACCAAGCCCATTGCTAAACCAATGCCCGGAGCTGACACGGCCCTGTTTGTTCTCACACAGGATCAAGGTTGGTTTCTAGTCTGGGACCTTACATCTTTGCTGCCTTCGGGATCCGATTCGCTGCTAACATCCTCTGTGTTGACGTTCTCAAAATCTGACTCGCCTACAGCAATGGGCACCCGCACGGTCAAGTTGGGATTGTTGATGAAGGACATGTGGTCCTCATCAATGATGTACTTCTCCACGCTGCTGCCAATGCCACTGGTGGTGCCATTGCCATTCTTCTGGAAATCACCATTCCGGTGGATGTCTGCACCTGTATGGTTGGCGATACAATTGGCCTTCTTTTCATACAGCTCGTCCAGAGGTTTCACTTCATCAGCCTCACGCTGCTTGAAGTGGGCCTGCATGAAGGCATGCACTTTCACTTTGGTCCAAGCCACACCCTTCTTGATACGGATTACTGAGATCTGTAGGTTGTTCATTTCTCCATCATCGTCAGTGGCTGCCAGATTGTCTGCACTGAAGGAGCTCAGTAGCAAGGCCAGAAACAGGTTCAGCACCTGTACCAGTAGCATCAGAAAAAAGAAGAGTGAATGTAGAATGGTATTAGATAAACTATCTACTAAACTAGGAAACTAGAAGCCCGTAGACTTATGTATTTTGTTTGGCCCACATGGTGTTTTAAATGCTCATGATACTAGTGAGCATTTTGTTTGATTGTTGGTTGTAATGCAAGAAGCTTAGCACCTCTTTCCTTGGTTCTTTTATAGTTTTACATTATACACACACACATACATACACATTCCAAAATATATTACCTTTTTAATTGTCAGTAAAAGCAAAACTTATATCCATTTTGGAAGAAAATCCCTCCAAAATAAAACCAAAGAGGTGTCTATGGATTACTAGGGAGGATTAAAGAGTGCATATGTGCCATGTGTTCATGAGCAGTAGATGCCTTAAAGGACCCATGTTAGAAAAAAATGAGGCTAGGAAAACCTACTTCCATAAAACGAATCAAGAAGGTAGAAGTGAAATACATTTCATGTCATTTATCGTAAAGACTAATTTTCTTTGTTTTCCTAACATTTATCAAAATAAAATAGATTTAGCAAGACAGTGATGGTGACTTTTGTGTTTTGTTGTATATCTAAGTGTCAAGCTATCAGATACAAGCTTTCTTTCTCTCTTTCTCTTTCTGTTTTAATTTCCTATTTTACCACATTGGGCATTAAGATGAATTTATCTTTATTAAGACTTACTTTTGAAAAGTGGGAGAGGTGTTCACTTCTTGATTTACACTTGGCCCTTACTTTGTCACACTTCTGAAGAAGAGTAAGGCATATATTTTAGGTGGAGATAATAGTATGTGCAGAGTGGGAGGGATGGAAACAATAAATGCACTATATATTTGGATTATCTAGGTCATTTGTAGAATAAAAAAAAAAAATGTTGGTAAAATGGGGTTGAACTGGAGAGGGCTTTGAAGGCCAGGCTGAGGGATTTGAATTTTATTTAATTGGATCTCCTATCGGTTCTTGAGTTAAGGAGTCACATATAATTATAGGATTTGAGAAAGCCATTCTTACTAGCTATATACAGAAGGGGAGACTAGGAGTTAGGAAGCAACTACTTGCATGAGTTAAGGGTATGGATTAGGCTATAGCAACCTCAAACCTTAGCATGCATAAGAATCTCCTTGTTAAAAATACACATTTCCTTGGCCTCACCTGAGAGATTCTGATTCAGTAGATCTGGTGTGGGGCCTGGGATTTGGCTTTTTTTAATGAGTGAAACTTGGGTGACTGTGATGCAGGTGGTCTTTAGACCACATTTTTAGAAATGCTGGATGAGTTACAGAAATGGAAAGGAAGGGGCAGATCTTAGAAAAACTATGAAGAAAGATGTATGAAAGACATCAGATATTTACCGGGAGTGGAGAGAAAACAGTCAGAAGAGACTTACAGTTACAGATTCCTAGAGACTAGATGAGCAGAAGGACTGAGCAAAGGGGAACCTGGAAAGGTGTCGTCAGAAGCAGAAATAATAGGTGACTTTGCCATGTGCTCAGGTATCTGTAGACAGTCATGGGGAGATGTCCTTGAGATAACTGAGAATAGGAGACTAGAGAAAGGGTGGCAAGTCAGGGCTGGCAAATGTTGATCCTACTATGTACCAGTAGGCGATAGCTGTATTCACTGAAGTGGAAAGACTAGAGAGATTAGGACCACGGGATAGGTGGCTGGGAATGGAGATTAAAAAAAAAAAATCACAGTATCTATTTTTATAGGTCAAATGAAAGAAGAGGGTGGACATAGCTGGTTCAGAGGCTGGTTAAGTAGGAATCCTCTACTGGTGTGCTTCTCTACAGCAGAAAAGAAAAAAGAACTTATCTGGATGAGCTTACAAGGGATCATCCGAGTTTGCCTTCTTCCAGCCCACCTTCCTCTACACTTGCAAGTGGGATCTGGCCTGATCTGAAAGATTGGTACTTCTCATGCACTTAAGGTGCATGTCAATCATCTGGAGGTCTTGTTCAAATATGCAGATTCTGATTTAGTAGCTCTGGGTAGGGCCTAAGATTCTGCATTTCTAATACAATCTCAAGTTATCTCATTGCTGTTAGTTTTCAGATTACACTGAGAAACAAGATGTAAAATCTCTGTTGGTGAATGTCCTATATACAGAGGCAGAAAACAACAGGAGGACAGATCAGAGTAAAGCAAGAAAGTGATTTGTCATTTGTATGAATTAAATAAAACCCTAAAATAGTTTCGGTCAGTGGTTCTTAATAGAGGGCAATTTTGGCCCCTAGGAGACAGTTGGCAATGTCTGAAATCATCTTCAGTTATCACAACTTAGGGTGAGGATCACTACTGACCAGTGAAGAGCAGTGGCCAGGGAAGCTGCTTAATATTCTACAGTGCACAGGATAGTCCCACAACAAAGAATTATCTAGCTCCAAATGTCAATAGTGTCAAAGTTGAAAAAAATCTGTTATAGATGAAGGGAATTTCTGTAGAAAGAGCATAGAGTTTGAAGTGTAGGATCTAATACAAGCCCTGACATTTACCAGCGGTGTGACTTTAAGAAAGTCACTTAACTTTGCTGAGTTTGTTTCCATAACTACGAAAAAGTGTTTGCAGGTTGTGGGGCTTATGACTCTGCAGGCCTCTGTAAATAGCAGTCTCCTTTCCTTCATTTGTACCTTAGGGTTCTTGGGCCAAGAAAGAATTAAAACCAACACAGACATGCAAGGTAGCAGAAAGACTAAGCAGACTGGGCTTCTACGCTGAGGGTAGGATGTTCAGAGCAAAGAACAAAAAGATCTACAAATTAGTACTAACCACCAAGTTGCCAATAACCATGACCATCATGAAGACAATGAGGCACATGGCCTGGCCTGCCACCTCCATGCAGTCCCACATGGTCTCGATCCACTCCCCGCACAACACTCGAAAGACAATGAGGAAGGAATGAAAAAAGTCATGCATGTGCCAGCGAGGGAGTTCACAGTTCTGGTTGATCTTGCAGACACACTCTTTGTAGCTCTTTCCAAAGAGCTGCATCCCCACCACGGCGAAGATGAAGACAATAATGGCCAGCACCAGGGTCAGGTTGCCCAGGGCACCCACTGAATTTCCAATAATCTTGATCAGCATGTTCAGCGTGGGCCAGGATTTGGCTAATTTGAAGACTCGGAGCTAAGGTGGAAAAAAGCAAACAAAACCCAAATGATACCCCATCCATTTTGTTACCATATGGCTAAAATAAAAACAGATATAATTAGTAAGATCAGTTTAAATTTATTGAGCACCATTGGGAAATTCCTAGGACTTTCTAATGGTCTTAGGCCAAAATGAAAGAAACTGAGGTACGAATAAGGGAAAACCGATTAATTTCACAGTAAGAGAAAAATTAAGAACTAAGAATTATGAATATTGCCTCTAATCCCTGTAGCAGTCTCTGGGTCAATCTGCTTAAAAAAAAAAAAAAAAAAAGCCATGCATGAACATATCCTTTTCCTATTGATTTTCCCCGAACTTCTCAAGGGATATATTAAGGAAAATATAATTTGTAGTGAACCAAAATATCAGTGTGGTAAGGACAGTGACAATGAATTACCTGTCTCTTTAAAAAAAAGCATTTAAAAATATTAAAGATCTCTCTTTTTGCTTGCCAATAAATAATCAATGGCTGATATGAAACTTTGTGATATGCTTGGAATAACTCAACTCCCAGTAAAGGGGCAGTTCTACATATGTCAAACATCTTATGAAAAGAGACTATATTGATATTAATTCAGAGGACAGAACTTTTAGTACCTGTCAATTATGAAATTTCTATATTTTACATTCATTCATATGAACAATTACAAGATCTTGGCTAAGAGCCTCAGAATAATAATGCATAAAGCCCATGAATAAAATAATAATGAGATTATCATCAGATGTCATAAGTTAACTAACAGATAATGTTAATAGGAATTCTGGTGGAAGCAACAGCACTGATTTGAACATTTTTTTTCTTTTTGAAAACTTGAGAGCTCAAGATTTACCAAGTGTTGTTCTGTGTGTATATCTGACTCACTCATTTTTTCTCTGACTGGCTTTTAATTTATTAAGAATATTAGTGCTAAGGCTTCTACCTCTTAATCCTTCCGCTCATTTTCTAAATAATAAGAACTGTTCTTGAAGTCTACTGTTGTGGGCTGGATTCTAACCAAAGATTAGTAAGCAGAGGTTCTAGAAACTTGGTAGATGTTAAATTTGTGACTTGGACCAATGAGATCTCTATTTTACAAATAGTTTTACTCTATTCCAATTCTTTTTCTTAGATATGTTGAATATCCCCATGAAAAAACCTTAACTTCTTTCAGTTGTAAGTGCATAAGTACTTTCCCAATAGGGAGAGAAATGCCTAAGCCGGTTCTGATACTTTGTCTGAGTGGGATATCCCCAAGGTCACTCAGCTTCTCAAAGGACTTAATCAGCACATCACTTATGCCTATGTTTATGGGAAGCAGGTGTGAGGATATCATTAACTATTCTTTCAGTCACTTAAATAATTTACAGATTAACGACTTCAAATATGTTAATTAAAAAAATCCTTCTTAACTAATGATATAGAAAACTAAACCAATGTTCAACAACTAGTTTTCGATATAATTTAAAAGAAAAGATGATCTTATTCTCATTTTCTGGAAGGGTCACCATAATAGAAGAAACGAGGAGAGCCATCTTTGAATAAGGAGAAATTCTTGCCATTTCAAGGAGATGTTCAGATAAAGAAATAGGTTTACTAGCAAATCCAAATCAGATCTCAAAATAGTCCTTGGGAATCCTTTTTCATCTTTTAGATTAACATTATTTTCTGAGGAACTTCCTAAAACTGATGTCTGTCTGTTGATTGATTTTTTAAAACTTCTACATTAGGTATTTAGCAGGAAAGTTTTCAAGAATTTAGTAGCTAAGCCAATAAACAGAAAACTGGAATTGGGAGTAAAATATAGCTAAGGATTTTTTAAAATCACCAAATTAACTTATTCAGAACTGTTTCTAGTAGCTGAAAGATAGGAATGTAAAAAGAAATTGGAGAAATATTAAATACCAATCGGAAAGATCGCAGCACCGAAAGCCCCTCCACATTTGCTAGACTCAGCTCCATTAAACTGAGGGAGACAATAAATCCGTCAAAAATGTTCCAACCTTCTTGGAAATAATAGTAGGGATCCATGGCTATGAGCTTCAGGAACATTTCTGCTGTGAAAATTCCAGTGAAAACCTAAATAGGGGAATGCAGGGGTTAAGAAAAAGAAATAATAGAAGAAGGATGCCTTTATTATTATCTTTGAATATAACATGTCCAAGAAGCCTCAAGAGCCAGCTTTGTTTATTTTCTGCATTTGAGGACATCAGTACCTGGATGTCCCATAATCACTCTACATGATGCAAAAAGTCTTATGATCCCAACTTTGTTGCCAGAACCACTCAAATCACACTGTCCAAGAGTACAGTTAAAAAATTATTCTACGCAATGGGAATACCACATAGGTGACTCCTAAAGGGTCAATAGTCATTTGAATGTGTGTGCTTGGGATGTTTGCCTAAAAAAAATCATTTGTGTTATAACTATATTAGAAAAATATAGCATTATCCTGATTTGATATATCTCTTATTAAACTTAAACAAACTTATTTTAAATCATTAAAGCAAAAGAACATTGCATGATTAAAAACATGCAAAATGCAGGAAAAAAATCCATAGTCTCACCACCTTGCATAGAACTATCATTTTTATATACTCCCTGTTTTTTTACAAATGCATATACATTTTGACAAAGTTGTAAAGTCACAGAATACATAGTCTTGGGTCTTATTTTTCACTTACGACTTTACCCATGTTGCTACATGATCTTTCTAATTATCACTTTTACTGCTTGTATAAAATTCCATTGGGCAAACATATCCTCAGAGAAATTTCCTATTGTTGGAGACTTTGGTGCTTTCTTTTGATTTTTTTCAATATGATAATCAATGAAGTAATAATTGTTTTCAATCTGGAGCTTATATAGTATAAGAATGACTCTTCCCTCCATTACCTGTCTCCCACTTTTCTGCCTGACAGAGCACCTTCTGTTTCCTAATGCCTTCTGTATCCTGCAGGCTTAGTAATATAATGAGCAATGGGAAAGTAAAATCCCATGAACACCAGTTTTGACAAGACCAATTACCTCATTCTAAGCTAACCACATAACATCAGACTCTTACTGAATATTATGTTTTTAGAGGAGAGAACTTTATACGCAATAGATTTAAAACTCAAATTAGTACTTGTAACCACCTAGTTACCAAATTTACACATGAAGTAGTTTAAGAAAGCCTCTGAAGATATGGTCTAAGGAAAGAATTAAGAATAGTGAAAAGTATTTAGATTACAGATGCTGTTTGGAAATATACTAAATTAATGTATAGAAATAACAAAACAGAAGGATTTGAGAGAAATACATCAAAATGGATAAGCGGGCTAGAAGTTTTTGGTGTCCATATACTTTTCTGTGGTTCCTCATTGTTCTAAGTTGAAGATGAATTATTCTAAAATAGAAACAAAATATTCACTGAAGAGATCCAGTTAAGCAAAATCAAAGTTCATGGCGCAAGCTAAGCATCCACAGATAAAACATCCTGCTAAGTGAGGTCAAGGAAAGTAGGGGCAGCTAATTGTACATTTTGCCCATAGTGTACACCCATCAAAGGTTTCTCTACATAGAAATGTTAGCCTGCTTAATGCACATCAAGTAAAAACTGAATTTGCTGTCCCATTGGTTCCTGGTGAACACACGGAAAATGCTCAATACTAAGCACTGGCTGAATGACTATTGAATATTTACATTGTAGGTACTCTGGTACCAAAGAAAATCAACAATGGCATAGTTACGTGTTGCTGCCTTTCAATGAGATGAATGGCCCCTAGTCACCTGGTAGGAATGCCTGCAACAGAGGTAAGCAACCATGTTGTTTCAACACGCAGTGTGGTGCCATCATGTGGGGTTTGGGTGAAGATAAATTTGTAACTATTGGTTGTATGAAGAAATAACTTTTTTAAAAATGGAGAAGAGTAGACTTATGGTTTTCCCTATGATACCACTCTTATTTGCACTGGGATATGCTTTGAGTAGAAGAAAAAAGAATCATAAGAAGTGTATCAACAACTGTACATAAATGCTGCTCTTGTGAATGTTATCAAATATTCACCTAGAAACTTATGTTCTAATGTAGCAGTTTTCAAAGTGTATTTGAGGATCCCCGGGGTCCATAAGACCCTTTCAAATGTCACGAGGTCCTCCCTTTTCCAAATACATATCTGTGAGGCCAGGTTTTCTTTCCATGCTTCAGCCAAAACATTGTATCACAATGGATTGAATACAGAAGCAGATAATAGAATCTAGTTATCTTTTATTAAACCATGAAAGAGATTTGTGAAAATGTCACACAATGCCATTTTTCTTAGAAAAGTTTTCCCCATAAAATATTATTTATGTAAATGTGTAATTGGTATATTGCTGTGCTTTTTAAATAAGTAAATATTTAAGACTTTTCTTGATTTAAGTTTCAATTAAAGTAAATATCAATAGATATAACTATCAATAGCTATCGATAGACATAACTCTCATAAACAAAAGCTCTTTAGCTCTTTTGAGTTAAAAGGGGTCCTAAGACCAAAAAAAGATTGAGAACTGCAGTTCTAAAAGAATGTTCTGAATTCACAGTTGACATATATTTCTAATTTGAACAAGCCCCTGGGCACAAGCCTGAGAACTTGTAATGCCAAGTCATTAAGTAAGGCTTACAATTTCCAAGGTTGGGATATTTCTTCTGGGGGTCACTCTGGGGCTTGGAAAGGGTCAGGGAGAAGTGGCATACATCTTTCTGCCATAAGTGCATCTCTGGACAAACTTTAGGCTCATTTGAGAGTGATTAGGGTTTGCATGTTCTTGTCTACTCTCAAAAGGTGCTAATCAGCTCCTGCTCCATAGTGGATCTTGCCCCCAAATTAATGAAATTCAATATGATAAAAGCCCTATGTGTACCACAATGGAGATATGAAAAAAGCTATATATGACCATGAAAAATAATAGCTTCTTAAGAACTCAGTCACCAGAAGGCAGGGTGACCAACTCATTCTGGTTTGCCTGAGACTTTCCTGGTCTTAACACTGAAGGTCCTGCATGCTGGGTCTCTAGTTAGGGTGATCAGATTGTACTGGTTTGCCTCGAAGTGTCCCACTTTTAAAATGGAAAGTTCCATAGCCTAGGAGCCACCTCAGATCTGTGCAAACTGAAATGGTTGATTACCCAACCAGGAAGAGAAACAAAACTGAAAATATTATGTGATAAATATTTAGAAAAGAGGTATACATAAGGGGCTACAAGGATACAGATGAAAGAAAAATTAAAATATAAAAAGAATTCTTTTTGGTTGAAAATCTAGTTAAGCTGTAGTTAAGAAATGATAACATTCATGTGTACTTGGTGAAAAAGGAAAATAACTTTGTTTTTCCTCTTTTTTTGCTTGGAATCTCAGAAATTAAACTTACATGTCAGGTTGAGCCTTGGCCCTTCTTTCCATATCCCCAACTCCCAAACGATTCAGTCCTAAAGCCCTTGGTGGGCATTCACACACAGGGAGGCCTGGGGCTAGGTGCAGGAGCCGAAGCACGACATCTGCACAGGGAAGCAGCCCAGTGTGGGCTGTTAGAGCCCGTGCAGGCCAAAGAGGAGTATCTACTTTCGAAGACAGTCCAGTATGAGTTGTCAGAGTCTAAGCAGGATGGAGAGAGCTTCAATGTAGGAGAAGCCTGGTGTGGGGTGAGGAGGGGTCCATGTAGGTGGAAGGCCCATTGCGAGGTGTTCGAGTCCAAGAGGAGTAAGGGGAACAGGGATGTGTAGGGTGGCTTGGCCTCGGGTGTCAAAGCCTAAGAAGTGGAAGGAAGGGGTTCACCTGGAGGACACTGCTGTGGACGCTGGGGGGCCTAGCATGGGGAGTCAGAGCCTGAACAGGGTGTGGAGGACACCCACATTGTAAGAGATAACAGTGGCTCTTTGATCAAATAAGTAAACATACTAAAGATAGTGGCAACCAGGTTCCTTTTTGTTGGAAAAGGAGTGACAAATAAAGAAAGGAGAAAACTAGAAGAATCCTGTAGTGCTGGAATAGAATTGGAAGTGACAGCATGAACTCATGGTTTTCAGTAGATATAGGTAGCTTCATATAAACAGCCAGCCCTGTGCTGAGAGGGCCTAGGTGTGTACATTGCTCTGACAGAACCTCACTTCTAAATATCATTTTTCGGGAGGTGAACACACAGTGTAAATATATATGAATCTTACTACTGATAAAGTGCACAGCTGAAACTTATTGGATTTCGTTAACCAATGTCACCATAAAAAAAAATAAATAAATTTAATAAAAAATAAATATCATTTTTCATTAAGACAACCAGGGCTGTTTGAGAAATGGGTAATTCCAGGCCTGAGGCAGAAAAAATCTAAAATTATCTTGGGATATCTTGTGATACCAGAAAACAAGGAAGTAATGAGGATATGATGAAAAGACAGAGAAGCCAGCCAGAAGGGACTTTCACTGGTCCAAACTAGAATGGTTTAAACATTGACGTAAATGACAACAATGGATTGTAACCCATTGGATTAAACTGAAAACCATGCATCCATTCTGATATAAGTAAATAAAGGAATGAATCAAAAGTTTAATGAAGAAAAGGAAATTCAGAAAGCTTTTAAAGGGCCTTCCTCACAAATATTAATTATAAAAGGAAAAAAAAAAAAGAGTAACTTTATAGGGGAGAAGCCTTGCAGACACCTCCTTAATCAAGTAATCAATATTACCAGTAATGGGACAAATGGAAATTGTGTGCCACCTGGTAGATGCAATGAGAAGATGATAGCCTCACTTGTGTGATGTTCCTGCCAAATGTATAACTTGATTCTAATCATGAGGAAGCATCAGACAAACCCAAACTGAGGGATTTCTGCAAAATAACTAGCCTTTAGTCTTTAAAAGTATCAAGATCATGAGTCAAAGAAAGACTAAGGAACTCCTGCAGGCTGAAGAAGATTAAAGAGCTATGACAAATAAAAGCAGTGAGTACAAATATATGTAATGGGTAACTCGGACTGAATCCTTTTGTTATAAAGGACATTACCGGGATTACTGGCAAAACATGAAGAAGCCTGAGAATTATGTGGCTGCAATGTATCCATGTTAATTTCCTGACTTTGACAGTTATATCAAGGTTCTGTGGGAGAATGCACTTGTTCAGAAAACACATACACTAAAGTGTTCGGGGGGCAATGGGCTGTGTTGGCAACTTCTTCCCCCCTCTCCAAAAAAAAGTTTTTTATACTGTATTTAAAACTTCTTGGTAAGATTGGGATTATTTAAAAAAAAAAATCACCTTATATACCCACTGCTGTGTTCAACATCTTGCAAAAAAGGCAAGAAAAGAATTATGACTAAATAATACAAAAGTATTATTGTATAAGTCACATAGCTTCCCTAGGCTTCAACTTCCTCTATAAAACATGGTGGTTAGATTGAATTATCTTTAAGCTTCCTCCTAATATTAGATTTTTCCTAAAATTATCTTGGGATATCTTGTGAGGAGGGCAGAAGAGGCAGAGACCATTGATTTACCGAAGACTGTTCTCATCCTACCTCAGAAACATCTACTTGCGCAGCTACAAAAACAACTTAATCATTGTCCTGGCTATAGGAAAAGACTCACATTCCAACCATAGGACAAGGTTGTACTCACAAGGTAGTCAAATCTCACTTTTTCTATCTTCTTTTTCTCAGATTCTAGCAAAGACTATCCAAATCTCCAAGTCTTTGAAAATTCTCATACTGAATTACAGTAATACAGTTCCTAAAATTTATAGAGTACTTTTCACTATTCCAAAAACTTCTGTATAGGTTCTCATTTTATCCTCCCAACCACCGATGGCATGGTGTTATCCTCATTTTATAGATCTAAGACATTTCTGGACAGAAATCAATGGCTTATTTAGGGTTAAACTATATCAAATAGGAACCAAAACCCAAATCTTCTGACTTCTGTGTTCTCTCTGCCCAACCCAACACTTGTGTTGACTGACAGAAGAGTTTATCTTTGAGCTTTTGTGAGTGCTCAAAAAACACTTATGATCTTAGGTTTCCTGAGGTCCAGCACATATCCAACTGCCTTATTTGGCATCTTTGCCCACTGAACAGACATCTTATCTTGAATATGTCCAAAACAGAACTCTTGATTTTAAATTTCAAACCTGTTCTTTCCTCAGTCATCCCCATTTCCCCCTCAGTTACTAATCCCCTAAATCTAGGCACCGTTCTTCAATTCTTTCCCTTCGCTCTTACATCCAATCCAAAGTGTCCTGCACCATTCATTACTTTCCACCCCTGTTGCTAATTGTACGTTTACTTTCCCCTTGAAAACCGCCCACGGAGTGCTTTCTCATTTTAGAACTTGGTCCTGGTTGGGTCGTCTCATAAAGTCCCTGAACATTAGCTGCTGACCTCTCCTCTCCCTTCACTGACGGTTCTGAGCAAAATCTTTTGAATGCTCACAACTCCAATTCAGGCGTGACCCTATATCTCTGTAGATTTTTAAGAAAGGAAAAATAACATTATTTGCTGGCCTGGCCTGAGGGTAATTCTGCTGGTAGTAAGTGAAAAGGCCGCTCAAAATTGCTTAGAAATTAAGAACTAATGCTGTAAAAAACAAGTAACAGACAGTAAAGACTTTGAGAAAAAGAAAATGCTTCAGGGAAAACATACCACCACCACCATCAAAAACAAAACTGATCGTCATATTTCTCATTATTTAACCCATGGCTAATAAAAATGAAGCTTATATCTACACGATATTGTTGACTGGTTCAAATTGTTACTTGACTACCAAACCCATGGGTCAGCCAGACACACAGTAAGCCCACCCTTAGGTACCTTTCAGAGTTAGCAGATCTCCTGAATAGTGGGAGTGTCCTGTCTCAAGACTCTGGGTATTTCATTAGGTTGCTCAAGAAGGTTTACAACATAGCAGTGAGCTTGAAGTGTCACTAACCCAGACATGAAGATTGGAAAGTCTATAGAATCATCTTGGATGTGTGCCAGGGAACACAATAGCCTATAAGGACTAGCCAGACAAAGGATCCCTTTTGCCACATTTTTCAGAATTAGAACTTAAAATGATGTTGTAACACATTAATAGTATATTAGGACTTAGGGTAAAAACTGTGTGTGTGTATGTGTGTGTGTGGAGGGGGAAGGGGTAGAGGTAGGGAGGAAAAAAAAAAACCAAACATCAGGCAGAGATTATGCTCAAATTAAATGGTAACAACTAGATCTGACATGACTATGGTGCAACTCCCAAGGAATAATGAGGCCCAGATGACCTAGAGGATTCTTGCCAACTAATTCTTCGCTATCTCTCAAAATTTAATAAAGTCCTGATTTTTGTACTTACAAAGTAAAACAAATAATCTCCAAATCACAACTACTTGACTTCAAAACACATTGTGTAACCTATTTTTTAAAAAAGTACGTATTTATCTTCTAAATAATATCATAAATTAAATATATGACTTAAGCTAAAATTAAAATAAATTTGGCACAGATCAACTAATGTTGGAAACTGGATGACAGCCCAGAAGTTGGACTGAAGATAGAAAACAGACTCTAATTAAAAATTTCCCATAGACAGTCCCCACATAGATAATTAATATGACAGTGCAGGCAAATTTATAGTTACATTTAATGCACTAAAAGAGCTCTCCTATTTTGTGGTGGTTGTCACTGAAGGTGAAAGGGGAAGTGATTTGCTGGAGCGATGCAGGAATCAATGTGAGAAACAGAACAAGAAAAAAAATCCCAAAAGTCCTTGGCTCAGGTTGCTGAAACCAACCCACTGTACCATGCCTCCCATTCTGTCACCATGGTTGGTTTTCTGCCAATAGCTCCTAAATGACGTCTTCTAAGTTCTGCAGAAAGAGGAAACAGCCAAGGGATCACAACAGTGAGCAGAAGTGGCTGGGGCCACAGCATATGTGGAGACATTTGTCTTCCAATTAACTATTACTTTCTTTTCAAATCAACTCCAGCTTTCAGTATTAGAAAAAGATGATCTACAGGCGAAATATGTTCAGGTCACAAAATCAAGAGACAGTGCTCTATCTTACCAGATTTCCTACGGACAAGACATGTTCAAATTGTGGCGTCATAGGATGGTGCTCCATTGCCATGAATAGTGTATTTAGAACAATGCAGATGGTGATGGCCAAGTCCACAAAAGGGTCCATAACAATCAAGTTCACAATCTCTTTTAGTTTTATCCAGTAGGGGTGACACTCCCAGATGAGGAAAGTATTGGCAAATTTATACCAGCATGGTGGGCACTTTCTCTGAGATTCTTCCAGCTCTGTAGTGAGTAAAGAACAAAGGTGGCCCCTCAATCAAAATAAGAAAAGAAAGGAGATAGCTACAAATTCTCACTGGGGCATTATCACTGTTATTAACATGAGAACGAAAAAGGTGGCGACTTCCTGAGTGTTTCCCTGTTATCCTTCTCTCAAAGGGAGAGAAGAGGCATGATCAGTACCAGGTCACATCCATTCTAGGAGTATAGCATAGTGGTTAGAAGCTTAGCCTCTGGAGTCTGACTCTCAAGTTCAACTGGCTTCAACACTCACATGTTGTATGATCTCAGGCAAGGTATTGATTCTTCCATGCCTCAGATGCCTCCTCTGAAATGGCACTTACTTCATAAGTTATAGAACTAAATAAGTCCTATAAGGATTAAATGAGTTGATGTGTGTAAAGCAGATGGCACAGTGCCTGGCACAAGGTTAAGTCCTCAATAAATGGTATTGTATTATACATTGTATCATTAATGTATTATCAGAGAAGCAGACTCTGATAATCAAAAGCACAGACTCTGAAGCCAGACATACCTGGGTGCAAATACCCAGACACTTGCTAACTATGGGACCCTGATCAAGTGATTTCAATTTGCTGAGAGAATTAAATGAGCTAATATACATAGTGCCTCAGAACACCTTAGTATTTAGTAAGTGCTACAGAAACATTTGCTATTATTATTATTATCTATACAGCAGAATCAGTATTGTCAACAAAGCCACCATGTAGAATGTATCTCTTATGTTCCCAAAGAGGTATAAGTCAATGAGTTTATAATTCCCAATTCAGTTAGGAATGTAAGTCCCATTCCTTTCCCGTTTTCTCACTTTCTTCCTCTTTCTCATCTCTTCTTTCCCTTTTTTTTCTTTCTCTCTTGCCCTTTCCCACTTTCATTCTTTACTTCTGTTTATCTTCTTCCTTTCTCCTTCTCTCAGTCTCTTTCTTCTTTTCTTTTTCTTTCTCTTCTTTTGTCTTCTCCTCTCTGTCTCTTTCTGTCCATCTCCCTCTTTTAGAAGCAGACCTGTTAATTTTTTTTCCAAACAAGATCTGGTGTAAGCCCCCATATGTGAAATAGATAAACCAGGAATTGCCCTAGCTGAGGCAGGAAGAAGAGTTTGGGGCCCAGTCCAACGGATTTCTTCCTTTCCTGAGGTATTTCCCCAGAATCCTAGGACTCTGATAAACACAGACTGAAAATCACTGCACTAGATGATCTCTAAGGTCATTTACAAAGCAAAGACTAAACAGGATAATTAGACATTTAAGGCAGAGAGCCATTTAGCTGGCAGCTACAACCATTAGGCACGTGGCCCTAGGTAACAAAGCTCTCCTCAAACTGAGTATGAAATATAATAGCTAGGATTACAGAAGTCCACGGACCTTGATCTAGAAGGATGTTCTTTAAGAGATGTAACTTTGCAAACCCATCAGCATAATAATCCTTAAAGGCAAGGTACTGGTTCTACAGGGTTGGCTATAACTGCATCCCACTTCTGCCCAATTCTGCTGCCAAAACCAAATCAATCAGGGAATAAAAGAATTTCCCAACATTTCACCAAGAACAAGATGGCTGCCTTCAATTAGTCTCCTTCCCTTTTCCAACCAGTTAGATGGTGCCCATGGCGATGGCTTTATTTTAGGTGGGGTGCTTTGGTTGGGTTTCTGATTGGCTCCTTGGTTGCTAAGAAAATGGTTGCCTTGGTTTTCAGATTTAAGGGCCACAGTAAGTGCCATGTGGGAGTCTGCGTGGGAAAGGAAGTCTGTGAAGAAAATTTGCTTTGGCTTCTTCCTCATAGAACTCCCTCCCTGCCCAAGGTAAATTTAGTTTTCTTCCCCAAAAAAGAAAATGAAAAGGTTCTCTTATTTCCATAAATTCTTGTAGTACATATTTGGAAATCTGGTTCCGTTCCTTTTTTATCTCCTCCCTTTTCCAAATGTCTGCTGCTCACCAGCACATGGAGGTTGAAGCAGCTACTGTTCACATTTCTGACAGGTGACACAATTGTAATGTTTGATAATGAATTAGGCTCGAAGTCTTTGCCAGACAGTAAAGAGGGGTTTCCCTGTCCTATGGGGCACCAAGAAGATTCCTACAGGGATACTATAGATCTCTTATCCACCTTTCCTGAGAAGAAAAGATCCTTAAAATCTCTTCTGTTCCACTCAAAGTAGGATAACGTGAAGACTCAGGAGCTAGAAAAGGTCAATTAAGTGAATAAGGAAGTTATAAAGTAGCTCACAACTTTGCAAACTTACGGGACCCAGATGCCTGGAATCAGGGAAGTATTTGGTCTGGGGGAATGGGTTAATATATGGAGAGTGAGATGTCCAAAGGTTTATGGGGTTTCCCTTACTTGGCTCCTGGACATTTTCAGAGACGGTACTGTAGGTCTCAATCTCTGGATTACCAGGAATTGTTTTCAGAGAGGGCTTCATAATTCCACCAAGATGGTGGTGTAGAGGAATTTTCACTCAAAAGGCTAACATTATAATCAGCTCTTTGTTCTGCTTCTGTAGGTATGCTTGACGTATAGGCCATGGGGCAGGGTGACTTTGAAATGAACTAAAGACTCATCCTCCCTTTTGCTTGTTCTATCTAAATAACAAATGTAACTGTCTGCAACCCATAGCAACTCTTGAGCTTTGTAACTCTTTATAACTGCCTGGAATCCATAGCAACTCTGGCACTCTGTAACCGCCTGAGGACAAATTAACCAATTGGCCCATGCCAACTAAGCCCTATAAAAGCAAGGTTGCCCCTGAGCTTGGGGCCCAGATCTTCAGAGCGCTAGCTCTTCTGGGACTGCCGGCGTAATAAATCTGAGTTCTCCAACTCTCCTAGTGGTGCTTGGTTTCTTGCCAGGCTGATTTTTACAACATTTCTGCAACAGTGGCATTAGAAGATGATGAGGTTTCTGAAGGACAGGGCTTCTCTTAATTCAGCTCCAAACTTTTAGGCACCTACAATTTGTTAGGCAGTGGGAATACATTTATGAACAAGAGTCCCTATCCACTCAGAGCTTCAGCAGCACCAGGAAGGCAGATATCAGAGAAGTAACTGACACTGATGCTTGCCAGCTGAATACAAGAATGAATAAATAAATTGTGGCAGCAAAAGCTCTATCCAGTTACCACTGCAGAGGAGTTTCTGAAACTGTTTGACCTGAGAATCAATAACACAAAGTACCATCACTGCTTCCTCATTTTCACCAACTCTTGTTCCTTCTCCCACATCTTTATTGCTCTGAAGAGAACTGAAATTATACTATTCTCTGCCTACACCCCATCTCCAGTCCTTTGAAATATCCCCAAAGTTCATGGCTTTGCTGACTTTGAATTCTGCTGAACTTATTGGATCCTGGTGAGCATGTTTACAACAGGAAAGGGGGTAAGGCAAAGAAGGCAGGACTTTCTCATTATTTATAGTATTCTGGAATTCTCCACTGTGGTTTCTAAATCATTAAGTAGGTAGGAGCCTGCTTCTTTGGTTTAAAATAATAATAATAATTTTAATCTTTGGATTAAAATAATGTCAGAGTCTCTTAACTGTAGTTTTGAGAAGCAGAAACAATTATTCATTCAATGCCGGCTTTTCCTGTTGTACCAATCATTAAATCCAGAGAGACCGGTGGTTAAATAAGAATAGATCTTTCTTAATGGCCTTTAGTTCCCTCTCACAATATTTAGCTCCAGCCATTCAGCATTCTTTGCTTATAGCAGTTCTGTCTCATCGGTTTTAACAAAGGGAGTCAAATACTAGGAAAGGGGACAGGAGGACTATTTGAGCAGGAAAGGTACAGGCAATGTGTACGTTAGGGCTTAGAAAAAGGCAAAAAGAACTGGAATGGCTTCCTACTCAGGAACGCAACCATAACCATCTCTCTCTGTGAGCTACTCTTGCATGTTTTTTTTTTTTTAAATGTATGTGCTGGTGGGTGGAGGGTAGAGAATGAGTGTAGCAGGACAGAAAGAGAAAGAGGAGGACAGGGAGAAGAAGAAGAAAGGGAACAGAGAAATACAGTGTGCTCCAATGGTTTATAACCAACTCAGTAGAGGGATGAAAGCACTAGGCCTCCAGAAGGAATCCTACAGCACTAAAACTCCCCACCACTCCAAGCACAGCAAAATTCCATGCAACAAACATTCTTTGAGCACCTACTTTTGCCAGGCCCTATGCTAGGTCACTGAGGTAATCAATAAATAATTGTTGCATTGCACTGGCAGTTCTCCTGTTATAATATCTTTGCCAATAATAAAATATGCCTGTTGAAGGTTGTTAGTTTTCTTTCTCAATTGTCATAAATACTCAGAGAAATTTTGTCTTGGTCTCCAACTGAAGAATAAAATTAACCTAAGTTCTTAAACTAAGAACTTCCAAGTGTTTCTTATCTTGGAATTCTTATGATCTGCAGTTATTTACCTGCAATCTCGAAGTATAAACTTAAAAGATGTTCTATCAGACAAGGCCCTTAATAGGACTGAAGAAAACAGGAATAAATGAAGTTGTCCAAGTGGCTGAAAGCAGTTAGTTCAATATTCTTTTTACTTTTTACTTCTCCAGGTTAGTCTAGGTAAAGTGTAACTCTTTGACTATATGTGCGATGTAAACTCTCCAAGGGAGTTCCTTTCTAGGGATTCTCCCTTCACCACAGATGCTCCTGCCCAACTCCCCACCTCCCGCCGCACACATACACAGAGCAGAGGTCGTGTTGTGTTTAAATGACTCAAAAAATAACACAAGGATAATTTTGAATCTCCTTATCTCAGGGACACTGCTTATTGTTGGGCTAGCCTGGGTGTCTGAACTCTGATGAACAGACATTTGAGACCTCAAGAATAGTCTTGAGAAGTTGTACCTAAAGAATAGTACCTAAAGAAGTTGAGGTACATATATACAATGGAATATTATTCAGCCATAAAAAAGAATGAAATATTGACATTTGCAACAACACGAATGGACCCTGAAGGAATTATGCTAAGTGAAACAAGTCAGACAAAGAAAGAAAAATACCATATGAATTCACTTATATGTGGAATCTAAAAAAACAAAATAAATGAACAAACGAAACAGAAACAAATTCATAAACACAAGAACAAATTGATAGTCGCCTGATTGGGAGGGAGGTTGGGGCAGATGGGTGAAAAAAATGAAGAAATAGAGAAATACAAATTACCAGTTATAAAATAGACACGGGGAAGTAAAGTAAGGAAGTAAAAGAATATAGTCAATAATACTGTAATAACCACATATGGTGGCAGGTGGGTATCGAACTTACTGGGGTGATCCCTTCTTAAGTTACGTAAATGTTTAATTACTGTGTTGTACTCCTGAAACTAATATAATATAGTATGTCAAATGTAATTGAGGAAAAAAAGGAATAGTTTGGATCTATAATGGGACAACTCAGCTAAATCAACATGAACCAAATGAAGAAGATTTATGCAAAATCAATGAGAATCTTGTGAGAAAAAACGCATCACCTCCAAAGAAAGCCTGGAATGAAGACCATGACTGGACAGAAGGCTGACACCTGCTGGGGAAAGTCCTCAGATAATTCCTCAGCATGCCGGGCTGTGTCATAGAGGAGCCACCTAATACTGAGTTCAGGCACTGACAGCAACATTACTGCAGACATGCTATGAATCAACGGTGGCTGCTCTTTCTCTGTGGCACAGAGTGCTGAAGGAAGAGGGGTTTCAGCTTACACATCAAATATATTTATGGATATGTGGGGATGTTTGAAGAGAGGGAGAGTTAGGTACAATCAAAACGAACAGTACATTCATCCTTAAGGGAAAACCAATAGGGTTATAAGTAGCTAAAAAGGAAAAAAAAGGTATGTTTTGGGGTAGAGGGCATGATGGGGATTCCATCATCTTATATCTTCACAGTTCTTCAGTCTACACAGCACCCCACTGGCTCCTCATGATGATGATTACAGAGACTTCTTCAGATTGTTTAGCTCACATTCCTTCATACTTCCTACCTATCTGTGTGCAATACTGGCAGCAGCTTTGAAGTCCTTATTAGATTCTCTGTATGCAGATTTGGGATGCCGGTTGCTACAACCAGTAGACTATACTCTAAAGCTCAGAGACAATTTTTTGTGAAACTCAGACCAAGGGACAGAGGTTATATTTACCATGCACACTACGTATTTATATCTCAGCAGCTTGGACTGACATCACAGGGCACATACCTTCTACTAGTGTATTTGTAACAACACTCAGTATACTGTTGATCCTGTCCTTTCGCCCGTAGGAGGCCAGTTGGTCCATGGAAACTAAAAGGGATCCAGGGCCTTTCTTCTTAATTTCTACCTCAGTTGTAGCCTGAAAAAACAAACAAACAAACAAACAAAAAAACAAATGGGGTGAGTAAAGTCTTATATAAACATTAAGGCTGGGCCTTACTGGGTTGATAGTCCAGAGTGTGAGCAAGAACATATGCTCTTCATTACATCTTTTAACTTTGATCCTACAGTCCTATTCACCTCAAGAAGTAGAATGAAACAAGTCTGCCATGGGTCATCCTTAGTTTTATAGATGACAAGCCCAAATCATTTAGGTGTGTACAAATCCACAATGAACCCGAGTCTGGCTGGGACCCAAATATCTCATCTGCTCAGTTCCAAACAGAGTAGAAAAACCAGGTCCCCTGGGGCAATGCCATTAGAAGTAGACCTTGAGTTTTCCTTTCCTCATTTCATATCCACAGCATTTGACTAGAATTGGACAAGATAAGTCAAATTCACCTCCATCTGAAATTTCATTAAGGGTCAAGTTCCTGATCACACTGTGTGTTACAGACACTGTTTCCTCCATGTGTAGGAGCACCATCATTCTAGCAAACCGTTGCTTCCATATGCCAAACCTGGGCCTGTTAGCAAGTTCAAGTTCTACCCCAGATCTCCTCCAAGCCATTGTAAAGAAGTATGGTAAGGTTTAGCTATCTAAATTAAATATATCATATCATATATGTTTATCTTGTCCTTTTAAAATTTTATTTTATGAGTTAACCTGCAATGTTCAAATTCCCAACCAAAGAAAAAGAGCAGAAAGTACCATCGAATAGCTATACAAAATATTTTTTACATGCTCCATGGGCAACACTGGTATGGCAGAGGGTCTCTTAATGCCCCTTGTTTGTGCTCTTGGTGCCAACTTGAATATTCTACATCAAATGAGGATTAATGGGGTGGCTGGAAACCTAGCTTTCTAGTAACCATGCTGTCCATTTTAACACCTTACCCATGTAAAGTTGGCCGTCCCGTCCATGGTGAAAGTAGGAGGGCAGACAGTCACCATCACTCAAAGGATAGGAAAGAGATATGTTTGTACAAAGCTAGAGAAGTATCTGTCTGACTAGTACCAGAATGAGCCTACCTGTTTTGAAAATAAAATAATTATCTCAGGAGAGCTATGTCAGAAAGTCTTTCTGTCCTTATATATGTTTAGAATTTAAGAACCATAGAGAAGAAAGTTCCTAGCAGATCATAATCTATCTTACCGCAATGTTTCATAAAACTTTCACTGATTCAGACATTTGGTTCGCCTTAGGGTTTTATTTGATTAGCAGAAGAAATAGAAAGGAAAAGAACTATTTCTTTGGGAATTCTTGGCTGCATTGCTATACGAATCTCTGTATATGTAAGAATGACTTGTTAACCATTACCTCAGGTCATGATAAGGCATAGTTCTTTGAGAAGTCACTTTGGGTTACAATTCCCAGCCAGATATACATGAAATTTAATAAATCAGATAAACTACTACATTTTAAAAATGACAATCATCTTAAAATAAAAAGTCCCCATTCAATGGACACTCTTATTTCTGGCATTTATCAAGTTTAGATTTTTTACTGAGCGGCCCTTCTGAAAATCTGCAGTACATGGTAGATAATCTTCATAATGCTGACCCTAAGATACTATAAGATTCAATGTACTGGTTGATACCTCAAGAAGGGTTGAAACTGCATTTAATGTAGCTTTTGTACTAAGTACATCTTACTATTTTCTGGGCTTACTGGATATAACAAGATAGAAATTTTTCAGATTTTAATAATGTCAACCTTAAAAAAAATTAATGAACATTCTGTCTAAAGGACCTAGTCCAATCATTAGATTATCACTTAGTGACACCTATTTGAAAGCTAAAATAACTTTTAGCTTAGATTTTTTAAAATTCACATAAAAAATTCATTCCCAAACTTACCATTAAGATGGAAAATAATTTATATCTTTCTATGTAAAATGAAAGTAAACTGTAAGAGGAATATGTGGAGATAACTTCTATAACATTAAAATTTGTTCCATAATGAGATGTGTTACAGAATATATCTTAATTTTCAAAAAAGAAATAACTGAAAGAACAAACCAAAAATGAAAATTTCAAAGCCCATACTCTGGGAATTTTAGAGGGTAAAAAGAGAAATTCATTATGTTATCTTTTTACATAGGCAAGAGCATTTAGCATAGATACAAATAACTGGTTCCATAAAAAAAGTCTAATATAACAAAGATATCCCAAAAAATTCTCATATATTTGTAAATTAAACCAAACTTCTAAAAATTCATTGATCAAAGATGAAATCACAAGGGAAATTAGAAAGTACTTTGATGATAATGAAAACAATACATCAAGATATATGGGATGCACCTAAAGAAAAATTTTACAGCCTGTAATGGTTATATTAGAAAATAAAAAAGATAGAAAATCAATGTTCTAAGCTTCCACCTTGAGAAATTTTTAAAAAGATTAAATTAAACCCTAGGAAAGTAAATGAAAAAAAGTAATAAAAATAGGGTGGAGATTAATGAATTAGTAAATGGACAAATAATACACAAATAAATGAATGTTTTGTTTTTTTTTTAAAGAATAATATTGATAATTCCTCTAGCAAAACTGATCAAGAAAAAAATGAGAAAACACAAATTATAATTTCAAGGAATAAAAAAGGGAACATGACTACAAATCCTACAAACATTTTTAGGATAAAAAGAATATATTGTGAACAACTTTATGTCATTTCATCTTGGATAAAAGGGACAAACTTATCGAAACACACCCTATCAAAACTGGTAAAAAAAAAAAATCAAAACAGCTCATATTAATTAAAGAAATTATAATAAAAAACCTATTACAAAGAGAACTCTAGGCCCAGATGGCTCCACAGATGAATTCTATTAAACATGTGCAGAAGAAATTATACCAGTCTTACAAAAATTCTTTCAGAAAACTGAGGGTAAGGGAATATTTCTCAACTTGTTTTATAAAGTTAACTAACCCTGATACTAAACCCGACAAAAACATTACAAGAGAAGAAAATGAGAGACCAATATCCCTCATGAACAGAGATGTGAAATTCTTAACAAAATATGAGCAAATAGAATCCAGTAATATGAACAATGAATAATACATTATGACCAACAGGGTTTGTCCCAGGGGAGCAGTTAATTTAACATGATGAAAAAAGTCAATGTCATTCGTCGTATTAATAGAATAAAGGAGAAAAACCAAATGATTATCTCACTGATGCAGAAAAAAAAGCATTCAACACATAATAAAATTTCTCAGCAAGCCAGGAATAGAATGTAGCAGCTTCAATCTGATAAAGAACTATAAAACCGACAGCAAACATTAGACTTCTCGGTGAAACATTAAAGTTTCTTCCTCTAATACTGGAAACAAGAAAGAATGTTGGCTTTCATCACTTCTATTCGATGTTGTATCTGAAGTCTTAGCTAGTTCAATAAAGCAAGAAAAATAAATAAAAGGCATAAAGATTGCAGTTGCTGTTATTCACAGGGAATATTATTGTATATGTAGAAAACCCTATTGAATTTACAAAAACAAACAAAAAACAAAAAACAAAAACGAAATCCCAAAGCTAATGGAACCAATATATTATTTTGCCAAGATCACAAGATACAAGGTCAATATACAAAAATCAACTGTATTTCTATATTTTAGCAAAAAAATATTTGAAAATAAAAAATTTTAAATTATACCTTCTATAACTATCAAAAATAAAATATGAAAGAATAAATCTAATAAAAGATGTGCAAGACTCCCACTATAAACTACACAACTTTGCTGAGAGAAACTTGAGAAAACTTAAAAAAATGAAGATATATGTCATATTCATAGATTAGAAGATTCAATATAATTAAGATTCCCATTCTTCCCAAAATGACCTGTGGTTTCAGTGTAATCGCTATCAAAATTCTAGACTTTTTTGAAGAAATTGACAAGATGATTCTAAAATATATAAAGATATGCAAAGGATCTAGAATAGGAAAATCTTTTAAAAAAGATCTAGAATAGCAAAATAATCTCATAAGATTATTTAATAAAATTTAAAAATATCTATTTGTTTGGAGGGCTTACCTTATCTCATTTCAAGACTTATAAAGTTATAATAATTAAGACAAATGTAGTACTGGTATAAACATAGACAAATAGGACAAGAGAAGAGAATAGAATCCAGAAACAGACTGACACATGTACAACATCAATTGATTTTTGACCAAGGTGTCAAGTCAATTCAATTGAGAAAGGAAAGTCTTTTTAACAAATGGTGCTGAAAAACTGGATATTTATCCAGGTTGACTCCTATCTAGTTTCATACACAAAAATTAATTTGAGCTGAATCGGAGACCTATTTTAAAATCCAGAACTGTAAAGCTTATAAAGAGAAAATACCGTCATGATCTCAAGGATCAGCAGAGATTTCTTGGACAGACGCAAAAAATCATCATAAAAGAGGAAAAACTGACATATTAGACTTCATTAACATTAAAAATTTATATATCCGATAAACAACTTGTATCCATAACATAAAAAAACAAACAAATCAATAATGAAAAGAACAACTCAGTTAAAAATGGGCAAAAGATTTGATTAAGAAATTAACAAATGAGGATAGACGAAGCCAATAAGCATAGGAAAAGATGCTCATCACTAATCATCAAAGAAATGCAAATTAAAAGCATAATAAAATACATTTTATGCTCACTAAAATGCTAAAATCAAAGACTAACACCACTGAACAATAGATATGGAGCAACTGGAAGTCTAATATATTGTTGGTGGGAGTATAAAAAAATGATGTAACTATTTTGGAGAGCTGTTTGGCAGTTTCTTATAAAGTTAAACATACATTTACCATATAACCTTGGAATTTCACTGTGAGGTATTTATCCAATATAAATGGAAACATTTACCTACAAAAAGAGTTGTACAAGAATGCTCTTGGCAAGCTTTTGCGTGCTACTAAAAACTGGAAACAACCTGAATATGTATTGACAGGAAAGTGGATCAACAAATTGGGATATATTTATACCATGAAATACTACTCATCAATAACAAGGAATGAACTACTGATACACTAAACAACATGAATTCATCTCACAAACATCCTGCTGAGTGAAAGAAGCCAAATATAAAAACACATTTTGTGAGTTCACAGGAATGAAAGAAAACTAGTCTATGGTGATACAAGTCAGAAGTGGCTGCCTGGAAGAGGGAGGGAATTGATTAGAAAGGGGTATGAGGTACTTTTGGGAGAATCTCGTGGTAAACGGGTTTAGGGGACAATTCTCAAATAGTCAGAGAGCTCCTTCTCCACCTTGGTTTTACCCACAACTTTGGTAACTCTTGGGTGAGGGTTACCCAACGTACTACTGCGATACCGATTATACAGGGGGATTCTTTTGAAAAAGAATATGGAATGCAGAATGTATATATATATGTATACATATGTACAATACAGATACATATATATGACCAAAATGTATCTGTATTGTGAAAATAAATGAAGATCAACTAAATTAAGAAAAACAAGGGCTATTTATTCTGAGCTTCACATACTGAGAGAGCCACCACCACGTGCCTTTTGGCAGAGACTCAAAAGCAGGTAGAGCAGTAGGAAAGCTTTAGAGTGGAAAGAAATGCTTCAGGTATGCCCTGATTCAAGGCTACTGGCATGGATAAGCTGGAGGCTGGTTAACTAGAAGTAGGGCATCCTATGTGATTGGTTAGCAGTGCATATTTGGCTTTCTCTGGTTTGTTGGTCCTACCTTGGAAGCATGGACAAAAATTAGAAAAGCTGTCAGTTAATCAAGCCCTAGCCATTTGGGGCTGATAGTTACAGAAGTTACTATTTAGCTTCCTGGATTGTCCACAGAGATAGCAATTTGGCTTCCTGCAAATTTGACTTACACATTCTAGCTTCCTGAGTTATTTACTGTAGATAAGGGGGTTGGTTCCTTGGGCAGGTTGTGAGTGAAAGTTTTATTTTCATATTATAATTGAGTTGTTGTCCTTTTGTATATGCAGTCTCTCAATATGTGTCAGGTCAGATTGATTAATGGAGAGAGAGAGAGCAAACATACATTCATCACTGTTAACTGCTTAAGACAACATAAACTAAAATCGCCTACAAAGAACATTAAATAAACATGCCAAGCACCAGTTGGGGGCTAAAGGAGCATCCAAAGGAAAATACATCTGTACTACTAAGAAAATCTAATCTGTTAAAATCAAGTTATAAAGAATACTAGGCTGGGTGAGTAGTTCCTGGAAGTCCCACCTCCCTAAGCAAGGTTTTGAAAGCTGAGACTGAAAGTCCAGGTACTTTGCTATTGTTTGTCTCCTCCCTACTCCTGCTTCTGTTCAATTTTTACAAATTTAAGACAAAATGCACACAACGTAAAATTCACCATTTAAACCATTTTAAAGTGTACGATTCAGTGGCTTTTAGGATATTTACAATATTGTATAACCATCACTACTATCTAATTCCAGAACATTTCTATCACATCAAAGAGAAACGCTGTACCTGTTAGCAGTGAATCCCATGCCCCATTTCTACCCAGCCCCAAGCAACCAATAATCTGATTTCTGTCTCTATGGATTTGCCTCTTCTAAACATTTCATATAGATGGAATCATATAATATGTGGCCTTCCTGCACTTAGCATGTTTTCAAGGTTCATCAATGTTGTAGCATGTATCGATATTTCATTCCTTTTAATGGATGAATCATATCCCATTGTAGGGATGTATCACATTTTCTTTATCCAGTCATCAGTTGGTGGGCACTTAGGTTTTCATATTTTGGCTATTATAAATAATAATTTTATAAATATTTACATACAAGATTTTTTGTGAACATGTTTTCAGTTCTCCTGGGTATATCTCTAGGAGTGGAATTGCTGGGTTATATTGTTACTCTATGTTTAATTTTCTTGAGTAATTGCCAAACTGTTTTCCAAAGTGGTTATACCATTTTTTATTCCCATCAGCAATGTCTGTTATTGTTTCTTATGTCAGATTATAGCCAATTGAAGAGAAGAAAACCTGGAGTAGGTACTCTCTTATGTAAAGCAGCCTCACAGTCACCTTCCACCAAGACCTGCTCGGGATTCTGTGACATATATACTTCTGCTATTGGCTCAGCTGCCTAATTCTTTCACCTAGGATGTGGGAAAAGGGCTTTTCCTTCAACCATGCTGTGATCCAAGGACCAGAGGAAAGATCACATACTTTCCCGTCCCCTTCTCTATCTCTTCAGGCTTTTTTTTTTGGTAAATGGAGGTATATATTTTTTGCTTCTTTTGTTTCATTTTTTTGGGGAAAGGAGGCCGAGAAAGAATAAATTTTTAGCCAGGAGCCTCTGCCTTTTTAAAATTTAGCCTCTAAGGAGCCTTGGGGCAAAACTATCAGTAATGAAGGAAGCAATCAAGAACCTTAATTATGTTCTTTGAAAGTTAAACCGAGTACATAGTTGTTCCATTTCTCTTAACCCAATGCAAAGTTTATTAGAACATTTAGCCACTGACTTCCAACTTCCCAAATTGTAGCTGTCTTCAAAGAGATATCCTGAAACATCTGTAGATGGCAGATTCTGCCCACATTTCTATAGATCTGCCCAAAAAAGCTCAACTTGCTATTGATTCTAAATTGCCTTCACATGGAAATGCATTACGGGAAATCTACTAGCCAATCAGCTTTCTTGGAACTAAAATTTAGAGCAATTTGGAAGTAGCCTTAGAACCTAGCTATTTATCTCTGTTCAAGCCCTTCTCAAATTTTTGTTGTGTTTTGCTTTTAAACAATTGTACAATAATTTCTCTTTCTCAGACAAAGTATCTTTAGAATCTTAGAAGGAAGCCCATCCTTTCCAAGGCAGACAATTCAACAGAAATCCTACTCTTTATTTCTCAGGGCCAAAAAGGCCAAAAAAATTATAGGGAAAGAAATAGAAACTGGCTTTCTGAATACCAATAATGGGCCCAGTCACATGCTTCATATTTTATAGATGTTATTACATTTAATCTTAACAATAGCCCTATAAAAAAGTTCTTTTTATCTCTTGTTTTACAGATATGGAAATGGGCTGAGAGAGGTTAAATTAATTTCCCAGGATCACATGAGTAAATAAAGAACTTGGGCTTTAGAATTAGTATAACATAATGGTTAATGGTTAACACTCTAAAATTGGATCGTCTGGATTTGAATCCTAATTCTACTGCTTACTGTGTAATTTTTGACAAGTTCATTTCTCTAAGCCTTAGTTGCCTGCTCAGTAAAATGCAGACAATGGCAGTATCTATCTCATAGGGCAGGGGCTGTGAGCATTAAATAAGATAATGCTTGTACATTTGTAAGCTAATGTATCCTGATTTCTGAATTATGAGTGTTTTTGGATTGTCAGTGGCCTTCTTTTTGAGTGAAGAGCTATGATTCTCACCTACTTTTCTAGCTCAGAGATAAAGACATGGGAAAAGTGCCCTTATCCTTTGCTTCACCAAAAAGTTAAAATTCCCAAACTATCAAAAAATATCATCACTCAATCACAACTGAATAATTAACTAAGATGTGACATAGTTTTGATGAGACTCTCATGAGGTGATGTCTGGATATCTTTTTTTTTCATAGAGAACATATTTCTTAATTTGAGACTGAAGAAAAAACACAGTTGTGGCATAGCCTATGCATTAATATTGTGTGAGACCAGCTTAAAGACCATCAGCGGCTCCTACACTAATCTACAAAGCACGAGTATATAACTGGAAGCACTCTATAATGGTTCAGGCAAAGGCAAGTTAATTTGTGGCTATAGATGCATCCAAAATGTTTTGGCAATAAGAATCACTTCATTCCAGCCCACAGAGGTATTAATGGCTCATCTGACCTGGGCTGTATATAACATTATTGATAAGTTGTGTCTTTCTCAGATAAATGACTGTTTTCTCCACTTCCCAGAGGAGCTAATATTTAATCAGTCAGGAAGTTCTCTTTGGCATCAGGAAGACCCTGGTTCAAATTCCATTTCCACAAGTCACCAAATCTCTGAGTCTCATCTGTTAATAAAACATCTATCGAATAGGGCAGTTATAAGAATTAAATGAGATCATGCATATAAAGTGCTTAGCAGAGTATAGTAGGAACTCAATGTATGGTAGCTATAAATATTATGCCCACTGTAGAAAATTGGAAAGAATAAAAAGAAAGAGAAAAGGTCACCAATAACTTATCTTCCCAAAGGCAACCACTGTTAACTTTTAGTCAGTCATCTTTTTTCTATATGCAGTTTGTCTTCATGTAGATCTGATATCATACCACATAAACTATATGCATTCTGTTTTTGTTTTGTCTTTTTGGCCTATTAATGTAACTTAGATATTTCCTCACACCATTAACGGCTAGGAAGTGCTTCTATATAGTGTCTAACAAAAGTTTTTCCTAGTTATGAAGCCCTTGGAAATGATTCCTACCTCATCTTCCTGCTACTTTGGGATTCTGACCTCCCGGTCTTGGGAATGGAATGTTCAAGTCTGCCACCATCATCACTTGGGACCACAGCAAAACATCTCCTAAGTGCTTACAGAGTGTTGAGTGTGCTTGAGTGTGCAGGCTCCAAAAAAACCTGAAGGCAGCACTGTAGTGCACAATGTAAGGTGGTAGAAAGCCTTACATTCCACAGCCATCTGCTCAACTGCTTCTCAAATTTTTCTCCCACACAGTACAACAGAAGCTGCTAAAAAACCAAAAACAAAACTCCCAAACTTGCTCATGTGCCCTAAGCTGAAGCTGAAGCTCCTTCTTCCTGGATACCTTTTCTAATACCTTCTCTTCAAAGAATAAGATGTATTGCTAGGCTTAAATATTTTTTAAAAAACTGCTAGGATATTAATATTTAATTTGGTTCTAAGCATTTGAGTTGCCCAAACTATACTGTCTATGCTAACCCATCCCTCATTCTCATTGATATCATCTCTCTTTTTTTAGAGAATATAATTATCTAATTGTAGAACCCAAAATTGACCTCAACATAGAATTAGTGAAAATGAAATACAAATAAAATTTAAAGTAAATATAATCATCTATAACTTTTATTTTGACCAACTATCTGGTTTTGGGGGGATTGTGGAATCACTGTTTTTATTATTATTTTTGATCTTAAATAAACAGTTCTCCAGAAGAGAAATGGCCATGTCCCTATGCAGAGAAGACATTAAAATGAACTGAGAAACAGAATATTGGGGTTCCTGAAAGGTCTAAGATTCTGGTTCTATCAGTGACGAACTATGCAACCTCAAGGAGCACAAATTCTCTGAGCCTGCTTCCTCATCTAAAACACAGGAATAATAATCTACCTCCACTTTGTCAACCTTATGGAATTTTTATTCATGACAGATTAAATTATACATGTAAAAGTAATTTGCAGCTTGTATAGAGCTATACAAATAGATGTAAGTGGGAAAGTATTTTGCTTTTAAATAAAAAGGTGAGGAAAGAAGAGAAGATCTCAAACACGCCCTAATTGCTTTTTGAATTTTTACCTATACAAGTCAACAACTGCCCTAAAACGCTATAAACAGATCATTTTTGAATAATTCCATCCTTGATTGTCCAGTTTTCCTCCACACATGCATCATGCTGATTAAAGGATTGGCTATCTTCATGCTGTGTTAGAGGAAAGTTAAGTGTTAAAACAAAACAGACTGACATGCTATCTCAAGGAACTTTTATCAGCTAAGGAGGGACTGAGGAAAGTTAAGGAATTAGAGATAGGAAGGATTAGGATCACTCAGATTATAAGAATTTAAAACTAGAAAAAAGGTATAAACAGCTTAGAATTTAAAGAAATGTTAAGAGATGGTTTTCCCAAAGAGGGAAGCTATTATCCAAATCCCTAGACAAGTGATTTTGTGAAGCTATTATATGCAACTCCTCCAGAGCCTGACATTTGATTACATTTAAAATTCATCTTTTGCTTCCCTTTTCCTTCCTCCCCCATACACCATGTGTTCTTGCCCCAACCTCCTACTTTTCTCTCCTTTGATTTATTTCCATTTCAATCTCTTTGTTGTCTAAGTCCATTTTGCAGTGGTTCCCTTAACCTCTGCTAGCCTGGCTCTCCTTGGTGCACATCTCCGACCCTCGGCATCATGTACGCACATCTCTCTTGGGAAAAATCACATCTCATTCTTGCGGAGGAGACTTAGGAAATTATTCAAAAGTATATTACTTTTTAAAATAGAAAGATAAGAGCTTTAAATTCCAAGCTGTTTCCCTAGGAGGAGAGAGGATGTGGCCGGGAGAAGCAATGGTAGTTCCAAACCCGCTCAAACTTGGTCTTTGATAGTGACACGATGCTTCTCATTCCATCTGGGCAGGATCCGTTGGCAAGAGGCATTCAGTCAAAGCAGGTGGGGACAGGGAAACAGGCAGATAGACTTGAAAAGATGGCGAGAAAGAAAAAGAGGTAAAATAAAAGGAGTTGATGGAGGAAAAGGTAACAGAAACAAAGAAAGATGGAGAAAATGGAGCAAGGAATGAAGTAAAAGGGGAAAAAAAGAGACAGCAAAAGAGGGAGGATTGAAAAGTGAAATAGAAACCAGGAGGGAGAAAACAGAAACGGTCAGCGTAGAAACAAGAGTAGGGAGCAGAGCGTGGGAGACCAGGTGGAATGAGCAGAGCAGGGAGAGGAGAGAGGAAGGGAGCGGCGAGACTGCCATGCCTAGCCTCGGTCTATATGTTTACTTCCTTACGCTGTCATCGGTAGCTGCCTTATCTATTTTCACCTCTGGCAGGAGACGCCCGCCGATGTGAGAGCCAGGGCCTCCGATGAGGGACACCACGCCGTTGCAGTCCACGGTGCTGTTGCGCTTCACGCTGCGCCGCAGGCTGGGGAAGATGCGCGAGGAGCGGCTGCCCTGGCTGTAGCCGCTGTAGCCGCTGTAGCTGCTGCGGCGCTCGCGCGCCCGGATGGGGATGAAGAGGGAGTCCCGGCGGCCCTCGCTCTCTTCCACCGTGCTGTGCTCGTCGTCCGCAAACTCGTTCTCCGAGCCCGGGTCCCGGAAACGCCCGGGGCCCCTGAAGCTGAAGATGCTGCTCTTGCTGTTGTGGCGGGAGAGGAATGGAGAACCGGGAATGCTGAGCAGGGACTGTAGGAACAGGAATTTAAAGAGTGAGAGGCAGACATGAGAGGGGAAGCTGACCCCTTACAGGCTAAGCAAAAGCCATTCGCTTCCCCAGCCTGGCCCACCCTTGCATTCCTGTTGTCAGAACACGAGTGTTTCCAGAAAGCACTTGGTCAACACCCATTATTACTCAGTTTTTGCCTCATACCCTTGAGGTATGGGGTCTTACCAGTCTTGCCAGTTAACCACTCAAAATGCTTTTATCTCATGCTCTAGGTAGCCAAAGCACTGGGAAACACATTGGCGTGTCTATTTCTCATACTATGGGCTCACATGGAGTGTGCCTTTAATTTACTCAAGTGAGGCTTTATGGCACACTTAGCAAAAAGTTAAGAATTTAAAAGTGGGTTTCACTTGCCATTCTTTCACGGAGCACATGCCCTGGAGGTCAGGGACAATGCCAACAGTGGTCTCTGAGCTTTTAGTTCAGTTGAAAATTACGTTCCCTCCCACTCCATTTTAAAATCAAGAAAAAATTATTTTCACCAAAAGTTTAAATATTTGTAAGTTATATAATTCGCAACACTGACATTTTAAAATTACTCTTCCTTACCACTCAGAAATTTTTCCTCATTTCTTTCTTTCGACTCATACTTCCATTCCACATTCTCTAGAGAATTTTATGCTAATGAATATTTTATACTTTAATGTATTTTATTGACCACTTTTGAACACTTTTTTGCAACAAAAATTATAAACTGGACTTTAAAAAATTTAAATTTTCCTGTGACCATGAGTCTCTAAGAAATTTAAGGAAATCTTCTCGAATTGAGTTTTTATTATAATTCTTATTAACAGTTGACTAAGATATACAAATATACATTTTATAAGTAATTTCTAAACTTAAAAAGAAAATTTTATTAAAATGTATCTTTTAATGACATGGATGAGATTTTTCTTCTTCAGTTGGTGTTTTTGGTTTAAATATTTGTAGAGAGCATTACTTATTATTAGAATGAGACATGGCTCAACAATTCCCCTCCTCCCCTTCTAATATTAGATTTTTAAGTGGAAGAACTTTATTAATGTATATAGTATCCTGGAACAAAAGAATTTTGTTATAGTAATGTCACTCAATTCTTTGAACGCCTTCCAAATTATATGCCAAAATCACATAGTAAGCTATCAGCAAAATTTATTTTAATGATCTACTGGCTAACAATTAGATTCGGTCTTCTTTCAATTCTCTTAAAAGCAAAGAACTGAAAACCACTCAACTTGCCAAAAGATTTATTACTTAGATATTAGAATTATTTCATTTCTTGATTTCTGTGGATACCAAAAAGGCTTTATTATTTACTAATAATTACTTGAGTTACTCTTATAGGGGTTACTCTTTTCCTTAAAGGAAACTTATTAATCCAACAGAAAACGTTGGAAAAACCAAAATATTATTAATTTCTATACACCAATACCAACATTAATTTTTTTAATAAAATGATTTTATCTTATCACATGCATTAAAGATATATTAATCAAAACCTTAAAGCCATGGATTTAGCTCATTTAATTTATGAAAATGTCTATTGTTCTCATTGCTAAAGCAACTGGCAAAATAAGACATTTTTGTAGGAAAAAGTATGACCTCATTTTTCATTTTTAATAAATGTATCCCAGTGACAACTATCTGGCTCCTGAATTTAAAGCATCCCAATACTCCTGACTCTAACTCTGTTTCACTCTTAACTGAAGTGTGTGAGAGGTAAATTCAGAAAGCCTTATAATTGATTTACATTCAATGGATTAAAGAAAACTTTATAGGCACTAATATTTTCAATTGTCCCTTTGTTTGGCACCCCCAAGGATTTTTATACCCTAGGTTAATGCACTACATAAGATATGGATGACAGAGAGTTATGCCTTCCTTTTGTAAAGTTGGAAACGGAAGTGGAAAAGGATAACTGGTGCAACTTTGAACCATCGGGCTAACCTTGGGCACAGAAATATATAAGTTAAAGATCTGGGAATCAGGTTCCTTAAAACTAACAGTGCTTGGAAAGCCTTCATGTTTCCCAAGGGGATGTACCCCCAGTTTGAGGGTGACTGCTCTAAGAGAAAGAAACTTGACAACTGACTTTAGATAATCCTCCTTGCTACCCTGAGATACTCAGCTTGCTCAATTATGACTCTGAAGGAATTTTCAAAATAATTTTAAACTATATGAAGTTTTTGTTTTAGAGTTTAGGCCTTAATCTTCTTGTAAAATGTTTCTACTGTGAAAGTTCTTTGTGGGCTTGGACTCTGCCAATATAGGGCATATATCGTAAGTGTTAAACTTTTTAAAATAATACTTTTGATGATAACCCTGGAAGGGCGATTAGGGCTTCTCTTTGATATTTTCGTCCATACCTTTTTGTTACCTAGAACTCCATTTCTTAGTTCTAGACTCAAAATGCTTTCGGTTCTAGTCTCTTTCTATAATGTACGAAGCCCCTGTGCTCCAATCAGGATATTTTCTTTGGATATTTTTAGTTCCATCATACTCCATTCTCTCACCTGTATTTCCCTTGTTATGCAGTCTTTTCCTACCTTGGCTCAAAGCAACTCATGTATCTCTGAGACAATAAATGAATTTGGCCACATCAAGAAAACCATTAATCATAGATGATTTGATATAAATGTCACTGCTTAATATATACCACGTGCTGTACATAGATCTTCTGGAAAAGAGAATGCAGGCATGCAACATCTCTGACTCCTTTCCTAACCACTGATTTGTTTTGCTCTTTTGCCCCTACTCCGCACCAGAAAGGAGAAGCTGCACTGGCTAGATTCCAAAATGTTCACTGGGTCTCATTTATGAGTGGATGGTATCACTGTGTGTTAAAAGGGCACACACATGGCCAGCTCTTATACTTCCTTCCTCTATGTTTTTGCATTGGTAAAGGGATCAGGGCCTTCTCCGATTCACTGTTTGTTATTCTTCTCCTCATATATGTGTTTGGGCACCCTCACTGATTCATTCCCCTGAACCACTTCTCAATGTGTGACTCACAGACCAATGTTAGTGAATGACCTGCTTCTGGTTTGCAATGAGACAAGCAGAAAAATAGAGAGAAGCATTTAGAAACTCTTATAGCAACTGGACATCACAACGTCCAAGAATGTGATCATTTTTCTAGACATTCATTGTTTTTTTATTCCACAATAGCATCAGTTCATGAAAACTTGGAGAAAACAGAAACTGGTCCTTTACCACAGATAGTTTGAGAAACATTTCGCTAAACAATGTGGCTGGCCATAAGATGTTAAGTGTCTTAAAATGTACCTGTGATTTTGTTTTCATGGAGTATGGTAAGGTGATTGCCTTTGAAAGAAGAGTTTGTTACTTATAGTTCCCAAGAGAAGAGAGCATGCAGGGCCTCATGGGGTGGCACTGGGATTAGTAAGGAGGCAGAAAGAACAAGGAAAAAAGCATGGCCCAGAGCTTTCACTATTGTTTACTTAGGAAGGAATGGGTGAGGCAGAGTAGGCATCTTTGAGCAAGTTTATGATAGTATAGTTAGAATAATTTCTGGGCTACGGGAGTGGTCCTAGTTGTCTAGAAGCTGGCCCTGGAGTGATTTAGGGCAGGGGAAATACCGACTTGGTTTGTAAGAGTTAGATAAAAAGAGAAGGTGGAGGATAAGGGTTTTGGGATGGCTGATTTACATTTGAAAGGCACCCTTCCAGGTAAGCAGCATGCTATCTCTAGGAATTAAGCTAGCACTGAAAGGGTCCTACTCAGCAAGGATCCTAAAATGTCAAAGCATCCTAAAATACAGAGAATACAAACATGATTAATATAGTGATCCTAAGATTAGGTTTAGGGGGGATAGGAAATATCCTTAGGCTTCGACCCACATGTTCAGTTTAACACAGAACACTGAGGTTCAGGGCATAAGCCTAGATGTTAATAAATGGTGCCTTGGGCACACGTATCTCCCTTGAGAGCGTCACTGGAGAGAAATGTGGCCAGGACAAGACAGGACTCAGGCACTCCTGGGCTCTTTTGTTAAATCCCATAATCACCTTTAACATCATTACTCCATGTCCTGAGAATGGCATTCAAGATCTTCCCAGCTTTGACCCTAATTTACTTTACCCATTTCGTCTTTCACTCTTTCTCCTCATATACCCTATCTTCCAGTCGCACTGTCTTCAGGTCTTTATTTTCTCTATTTCCAGTGCATACTACATTTTCAGCTCTGGAAATCATCTCCGCTCTGCACTGTCCAACCCTTCAGCTTCTTACTCTACAAATTTCCTTAATCCTTCCACAGCACTAAGCCCCTTTCAGAGTTCTTATGCTCTACTTTTTACTAACATTTCTTTATATATGTATTTTATGTCTCCTTTTTAAACAACTACAAGCTCCTTAAGGGCACACTGCCTGACTCATCTTTATTTTCCTGGAGTGCTTTGTACATTATAGGTACAATGTTTAATTTAATTAACATATATTTAGATTATATACTGTAAATTAGCCACCCAACTTAGCATTGTTCTTTACCTGCATTGGGTCATTAACTCATTTTTGATGGCAAATTCCTGGACTGAATGTGATTTTGCATTAGGCTAATGTTGGGTGCTGACACTACCTGATACATTATGACTCCAAATTAGGAAAGAGATTTGATTTATTTGATAAATGACCATTAAATACCTATTGTATGCTATGTGATACGGATATATGGATGAATAAGACATGCAGTATGGTCCCTACCCTCTCTAAACTTGTAGCCTAGTAGGATATATTATATATTATATGAGATTCAATATACCAGACTATTCTTAATTGATTGGAAAGTGATAAGGAAGATAATGATCAATTCAGTAACCTACATACACCTAGAAATTGGGGATCCTGAGACAACACATACTACAGGAAACAATTTATCTATTATTCTTAAATTCTTTGTTTCATTATTGGCAGAAGAGTTGACTGCAATAAATGTGGAAGGGAAAAAGATGACTTTGTTCCATTCCTCCTTGCACCCTGTGTATCCGATCCTGATGCATCCATTCCCTGAGGTGATATACCCTGAGGGTAGCCACCCCAACCCCTTCCCAATCTCAACTTCCCTAGACTAGAGGGTTTCAGTGATGATTCCAGGCCCAAGGCTGTATTAATTTCTGGGATCCGGCTAGTATGAGACAGGGAGGCCTCAACTTCCTGTTTTCAAAACTCTTTCAAGTCCACCAGCCAGGAGCTTCTGGTCCTTTTCAGGAAGTCACAACACAGTTAACTGAAAATACTACCTTAGGTCTAGGTGTGTGTTTGGGAGAATGGCTTTGGGGTGTTCTTGATTTAAGGGCGGGCCCTCATATTCTAAAGAAAAATTAACCGGGGATTTCAGGGCACCCACGTCAGCTCTCTGTTAAGAGGAGGCTTAACAATGACTGAGATGTTTAGAATGTGATAAAGTGGTGACTTAAATGTTCTATTTCCATGCCGTATTTCATTTTTTCTTCATTTTACTTTTTCTTTCCAATACAGCAGTGGTTCTTAAAGTGTTGTCTGGGCACTCTTAGGAGGGGGTCCCTCTGACCCTTTAGGGAGGTTCATGAGGTGAAAAACTACTTTATAATAATACTAAGATGATATCGGACTTTATCATTCTCATTTTCTCAAAAGTATACAGTGGATCCTGTGGGCCTTACAGTTTCACAGTATTTAAGACTTTTCTGATGAGATTAGTAATGATACCGTATGTGATTTTTTAAAAAAAATACTCTATATCAGTACTTGGAAGATCTGCATAACTTGGTGAACCAGTATTTCCCATATGACCAATGCATGATGCTACAAAGCATTTATGAATCAAAGATCTGTAGTGCAAAATACCACAAAAGATTTAAATGTAACAGAGTACCAAGTAACTGATACAGTTTCAGATTCCACATTACAACTAACCATTAAACTACCAGTGTAGAGTTTTGGAATAGCATCAAAGCATATTCACATTTACATGAAAAGGCTATTAATATGTTCCTCACTTTTCCAACTACATCTGTATGAAACTAAATTTTCTTCAAATACTTCAACCAAAAAAAATACTGTAACAGACTGAATGTCAAAACAGGTATGATATTCTAGCTTTCTTCTATTAAACCACAGATTAAAGAGATTTGCAAAAATGTAAGCAGTACCAATTTTTCCACTAAATTTTTTTGTTTTGGAAAGCAGTTAATTTTTATAAAAATATGTATAATTTGTATTAAATATATAATATGTTCATCATTATCTTAAAATAAATCTGTAAATATTTTTAAATTTCTTAATTATAATTTCTAATATGATAAATTAAAAACACATTAAGAAATGCTCTTTATGGTCCTCAATAATTTTTAAAGATATAAAGAGGTCCTAAGACCAAAAAGTTTGAGAGCTGCTGCAACAGAATAATGAAAATACTTTGCAAAAATGGACTCAATTTAATATTTATAAATTGTCCTAAGCCCTAAACACATAACAGTAATTTTAAAGAGAAATGGGTAGGAGACAGGTCAGGCAGATGTCTCATGTAGATCTCAGAAGATCTGGCAATAAAGGACACTGGCACACATTTGAACTGTGCTGTGGAAAAACTGAAGCCACGTTCATTGTTAAGGCAACAGGAGAGAAGATCATGCATGTATGGAGGGTCCTGGGGTGGGCTGACTATAGACTAGTGATTAGGAGCACAAGCTTTGCAGTCAGAAGGACCTGGTTTGAATCCTGCCTCTTACTAGCTATATAACCTTAGATATAAACAGGAGAGTCTTGAAACAAAGAATATTACTACTGTGTGGGGCTTCTAAGCAAGTCTTGGCAGTCAGCCATGGCCTCTAGGAATCTACAATTTTTTTCAGATGGGGGAAATTAGAGGAAGTGAACATTTCATGCAAAGCAGGACATCTTAGAAATCCAGATTTATTTTTTGAGCTAGAGAGCAATCTGTGCAACTCTGTGCTAAAGTGTATAGATTAATCAGAGACCATTCAAAAGCAAAATGTTAACAGTACTAAGGTATTCATTAACTAGCTCGGTGATGGCTTGCAAGACAAGGGCTGGATTATAGCAAAGCTGTAATCACGCTTTTCCCCAAAAGAGGCTGAACTAGGAGAAAGATGATGTGAAGGTGAGCCAGAGATGGCTTCAGGCCATAAAAAAGTCCCAGAAGGGGCTAAATCAGATTAATAAAAGTCCTCCATTCCTTTGTCCAACAAATATCTGAATGCTAGCCATTTGCCAAAAAGCAGGCCTTGATTTTAGGACTTTATCTAAGAGAGGAGAGGATATGAACATAAGAAAATACAGTATCACAGAGTAAAAGGTAAAACATAAAGAGTATGTATAAAATATTATGGAAAGATGAAATAATTTCCAATTGGGTATAAAATGGGGGATGTCAGGGAAGTTTTCTTGAGAGAAGGATGTGAAGGACAAGTATGATGTGGATAGTCCGAGATGAAAAAATAGGGCATCTTAGGGTGTTTCTAGAGAAAAACAGAGGGCAGAAGACAAACATCATATATAGAAGCATGTAGTAGTTCATTTGGTTTAAGTATAGGGTGCTTGATGAAACAGTGGCTGGGGATTGAAAAGGTAGCTGTGTTCAGGGGAAGGAGGAGTGCTATGGGATTCATCAGTAAATAGAGTAATTCTAATTAGAAGAATTCTCTTACCCATTCTTCTTAATTACTATTCTAAAATGTCAACATTTTCTTTAAAGCCCTTATTCAACCTCTCAGTTCTTTCAATAAGATTTTTAATTTCCTACATTTTTGAAAACTAAGGACTGCCAGGTACCCTCTTCCTCAACTTCCTACTCCCTATCTACAAACTCATCCACACTCACCCTCCCCAATTTTCCTGATGTTTTGGGGGTACAAAGTGCCCCTTTCCTGTTAGAGACTATGTCTACTTTTACATCCTCCAAGATTGTGCTCTATTTTCTTTTCTATTCTACTCCATTTTCTACTTCTACCTCCCCTTCTTCTGGGTTGTTACCCCTACAGACTATAAAAATGCTTATTTTCACCCATATTCTTTAAATAAGCTTGAGCGACAAGTCTACACTCACTGTCTCCACTTCTCACTCGATATGGCACCCTGCCTTACCCTGGATTGAAATGTGTCTTTAAAGTTCTCAATGCCTCATATTGCCAAACCCAACAGACATTTCCAACTCGGAACTAACAAAGCATCTCTGTTAAATTTCAATCCATTGATCACTCTCCTGCCTTCTCCCATCCCTATGCTCTCTTGGCTTCACTGAACTCTTGGTTCTCTTAGCATCCCTTATGCCTGCTCATTTGTTTTCCTTCATGAGCTCCAACTCTGATGCCAATGAAACACCAGTGGTTATGCCTTTGGCCCACTGTTCTTTCATTCGACATAATCTCTTTGAGTAATCTCATCAAGTCTCATGGTTTCAATCACCACCTCTCAGCTCAGAACCTTCTCTCTATCATTTGACTATATGTATGTCTAAAAGACCTCTCTACTTGGTTATCCAACAAATAACTCAACTTGGGATGTCCAAACTGGAACATACTTTTCTTCCAAACCTAGAACGTCCTTTCTTCTGTCTAAGTGCTCCCTCATCAACACACACAAACATACCAGACCAATTGCTGTTTATCCTTTATTTACTTTCCTCAGAAAATCTTTCCTGAACCTCCAGGTTGGGTTGGATCTCTACCCTCCAAGATAGGCCAGCATATCTCAATTATGGAATAATGCCAACAATAGTATTGGATAAATAATTTTAAATATATCTGGCTGCTCCATTACATCGTAAGCTCTCTAGGGCAAAGATGATGTTTTAACCACCTGTTAATCTCTAGGACCTAGTACAATCCTTAACATATGGTAGGTCCTCCATAACTGCTTGGTAATGAATAATGAGAGCTGTGTTTTAGGAAGCTATCTGCTGACAGAATATAAAATACAAAAGAGAGGGAGAAAGACCACAGGAAACAAAACTGCACTGGATAACTGCAGAAAAACAAAAGAATACAAAAGTCTGAATTAAGACAGGATTAATCAGCATAGAGACAAGGGATGGACATGAGAGATTTTGCTGTGATAATATGAATAGGACTAGTAAAACACTGAACTGGGAAGTGAGAGATTCCAAAAGAAGTATGACAAATCTTCCCTGGAAAACAAGAAAAGACACTGGATACAATGCAATAACCAGTAACTGTAATCTATCCTATACCTTACAAACTTTCTTTAAAATAGGGAATTAAATAGCTTAAGAATTAGATCTTGTGGTATTCTTTGAAATCCAAAAATATCTATTATATGATATTTATAGTAACAGAAAGCTCAATAATTATCTATAAGTCCTCCCTTCTTTCTCTTAGTTTCCCTATTTAACAAAGTTGGGTGAAACAGAGGCTTTTAATCTACCAAAGGCTAATTTATCAGCATGACACTATGCTATATATCTAGAATAATTAATTACTAAAACTTGCCACATTCAAATAAGGCAACCTAAAGAGTTTCATCATTCTTTTTTTTTAAACCTACAGTTACATGCAATTTCTTCAACAGAGGTATTTGAGCTAAATTCTGATGTTCAGATGCCAAGAAGAAAAAAGTTCTTCCTGATGCTTTAGAACACAGGCTTGCCGATATAACACCAACTTTACTGCCAAAGTAAGTCTGCCAAAGGTCATCACATTGTCCTAGGGCTGGCTTTAGAGCGGAGAAGGGAGGGCAGGATTAGAGCAGAGGACGGTCCTAATATGTCAGGAATATTAGGACTAATATGTCAGGAATACTAGAAGAATGTTATCCTTCTTAGAGGATAACAATACGGAGCACGGAGAAGCAGGCCTGAGGATGCAGGGATGGGTCTAGGAATGTAAAGCCAAAAGGAAATATGAGAACTAAGTGAGATTAGGAAAACCAGAATTTCTTAGGTTACTTGACTCGTGCAAAAGGTTTACCTGATTCATGATGGAAAACTTCCTCCCTATTCTGTTGTCTGGCAGCCGGAAGCCCTTCCTCCTCATACCATCTTCTGACTCTGATTTAAACACCTTCTCGGGATCCCCTTTCTCCTCTCCTTCAGAGAGTTCCTTTTGCTTCCTCTTCTTTCTCCTGTTACGTCTTTCCTTGGCACTCTTGGAACTGAGTTTAGAAATTTCAGATGAGCTCCGAGGGGAGCCTCCCCCTTCTTCACCTTCTTCCTCTATGGCATCTTCCGAGACAGTTCCTGCTGATGTGGCCATAGCAGCAGCCTAGGAAGGGAGCCACAGCAACAAACCAGATCAGAAGCAATCACCTGGAGCCACTCAAAGCCAGGAGATTAATACAGATCACCTCCTTTTCCTTAGGTAGGTAAAGGGGGGAAAAAAGGAGAAAGGAAAATCAGCCTGTCAGAGGAGACTGTGGCCAGGGCCTGGCTGCCTCCATTTTCTTGTTGAATTGTTATTGTGACACACAGCGCTAAGTAATCAGAGCAGAACCCAGTGGTGAGAACCTTGAGATTTATTCTCTTGAGTGTCTCAGACAAGAACTTGACTGCCTTCTTGGTGCTAAATGATCCTTTCTGAACAGCTCTGAAAATAAATGCTAAGAAACTATATTATACATATAGGCTCCCACAGTGTAAAAATACACGTATATCTGGATAAGGTTTATTAGGGTGGTAGGATTACAAATTTGTTTTTCACTTTTTACTTTACTATTTTATCTAGATCTCTTTTCAATTACAATCAATACTTTTTATGACCATACAGAATCTCTGAAGGAGATCCTAACGCTTTCCTCAACAAAAAGGCTATGCTTACATGAAGCACTATATAAATTACTCTGGCCACTTTTTTTCTTTCCAGGCACTATGGTAGTTGAACACTGAATAGTTGAGAAATTCATCAAAAGGTCATATTAACAAACAATTTGCCCATTAAGACAAATTGAATAATTAAACCAACCATCTGTAGTTGTTACTTGGGTTATTTTAATCAGATCAATGACTTCCATTTGACAACGTGCCTAGAAAAGATCAACTGGAGTGGCAATCAGATGGGGCCTTAGTCACAGCGATCTGGCAGGAAGGCCTCTTGCAAAGAACTGATGACCAACCTGTGCTTCTTCTTGTTGCTTCTTAAGTTGCTCCAACATTGCTTTGAATTCAGCCTCTTTTTGCTCTGCCTCCTCCAGCGTTGCCTGATTCTGTTCTTCATAAGCCATGGCCACCACAGCCAAGATCAAGTTCACCAGATAGAAAGAACCCACAAAGATGACCAAGACAAAGAAGATCATGTATGTTTTCCCAGCTGCTCGTAAGGTCTGTAAAGACAAAGACAAAGACCATTTTCTGAGTCACTTGCATCAAATGGATCAGGCTGAAAACAACTTGTGGGCTAATATTCCTCTGTAGGGGGACTACTGCATTTTGAACAGGACAGTCCTTCATTGTGTGGTACTCCTTCATACTGCAGAGCACTTAGCATCCCCAATAGCCAATTGGCCTCTCCTATCCTCAACTCAACAGTAAATGTCAGTAGCATCTCCCATCACTGTGATAAAAAAAAATTCCTCTTCCATTTCCAAATATTCCTAATATACTCCTTTCATAGAAAAATGCTTGATTTTTTAAAAGAAAAAATGTTCTGGGCTAAGAATTATATTTGCCTTTGTCAGTTGGTTCTAAAACAAGTATAAAGAAAAGAATATAAGACTTCAGCTCATTTAAGCATTAACAGACAAACTCCATCTCTGGGATCAGGTCTAAGTCTTAGGAAGTTTCCATTTTGAGTGACATCCTTCCTTATTCTTTTGTAATAGGATGTGTCTTTATGTCATATGAATATGACATAAAGAATAATGGGGAAGGAAATAAAAGGAAGAAGCATCCTAAGACTATTCCTTTCACTAGCAGTGAGCCAACAGGAGTCAAAGAACAATTGGGTTTAGGTTATGTATAGGTGACCCACTATTACTTAGTTTTCATCTTTATTCTTTTCAACTACAAATATTTAATGGAATTTAATATCAATCATAAATATTTCACGAGAAAGATTCAAACCTGAGGGAACTCTAGGCTGTCCAACAGAAAGTAAGAATTCCTAGGGGATCTGAATTAGAAGCTTTCCTTAAGAGGTCCCTTCATGCCGAGGGGACATGTTTCTCATTCTCAAACTGGCATTATCAAATGCCAGAGGCAAATAGAAAACAATGGATTATCATAGAATTTCTAAGCTGGAAGATGCTCAGCAATTACCTAGACTAACTTCTTCATCACAACCAGCAAAGTTAAATGACTTTCCCAGCATCACTGATGTAGCCCAAGAAAACGGTACTGACCTTTTAAAATATCTGTCATAACTGGCTTGAACAAGTCCAGATGTGTTACAAATCTCAAAAATGTTGACATATTTAGACTCTAGGGTTCTTGTGGATAGAAGTCTCATCCTTATAATGTTTAGCATCGTGCCTCACACAATATGTTTAATTACTATTTCTTAAAAAGATGCCCTAAGCCCCAAAATCCAAAAGCAGAAATACTGTAGATAGTCTGATGAAACAATAGGAAGTAGTCAGACACAGCAGATTCCCGGGCCAGGCAAGAGGCTGTGAGCCGCTACAGCTATACACGACTGAGTATTAAAGAAATAGGGACAAGGCTGGGAGAATATATTTAATTTTATAAACCAAAGAAATACCATCCTAAAATGACTATATAATATCTTCACTAAAGGTCTCTTAAACAGAATGTTCCTAAACTCACATATCCTTATGTAAATTCTATCACCAAAGAAAAAGAGGTAGCACTTGAAAAAGAGGCATTACTTACCAACTGATATAAGTTTTCCCAATAGTCCTGGGTCATAAGGCGAAATAATGCCAAGAAGGCCCAGCTGAAAGTGTCAAAGCTTGTATAACCATAGTTGGGGTTCCTTCCTGCTTTCATACACTGGTATCCTTCTGGGCATTGCCTGAGGAAAGAAAGAGAAGCTCAGGGCTTTTCAATCTAATTCTACCCAGTCATCAACTGTAAGTCATCTCCATGACCTTAGAGATATTAAATAACTATCTATAGAGCCAGGCCAACAAATGGGAATAAGAAAAAGGAAGGAAGGAGGAAAGGAAGGAAGGGAGGGAGGAGGGGAGGAAGGAAGAAGAAAAGAAAAGAAAAAAAAAAGAGGAAAAAAAAAGAACAAAGAAAAAGAGAAAGAAAAAAAGTAGCCAGGTCACTTTAAAAAAAAAAAATGTCCTGAGGACAGCCTAGGATCAGAATCACCTGGCATGCCTTTTAAAAATGTTAATTCCTATGTCCTACCTAGGACTAAAAGCTCTGGATATGGGATCCATGAACCTGCATTTGTAAGAGGCATACCAGGTGATTCTTAGGTATGACAAAATGTGAGAGTCACCGTCCTAGATTCGTATCAATGTGCAATTCAATCAAATTCAACTTAATTACTACTATCCTAAATGACAAATGGCTTGAAGATCCTCTTAATCATCTCTGTTCTCCTAACATTCACTGTGACAACCTATGTCATACTGAGGATCTCAATGACCTTGGTTACAACAATTCTTCTGCTTTTAGACTCACCCAATATTTATTTCAATGTCATTTCTAGTTATCTACACCAACACAGAAATTAAATGAACTTCTAGTTGTCATGGTCATCTTAAAAAACTGACTCCTAGAGGACCTATATATTCTGAATAACGACACTACACCCTACATTTATGTAGATTTCTGTTTACAAAGCACTTTCACGTATGTTATCTAATTGCATCCTTACAATAATCCTTTGAGGAAGTGAGAACATGACTTATTCAACCCATTTTATAAATGAAGAAATTGAGTTTCACATAAGTTAAATGGCTTGTACAAAGTCTTGGAGCTAGAAGTAGCAGAATCAGAACTCAGATTTATGTTGCTGTACACTCATGTTCACAGCAGCATTATTCACAATAGCTAAAACATGGAGGCAACCCTAGCATCCATCAACAGAAGAATGAATAAACAAAATGTGGTCTATACATACGATGGAATCGTTCAGGCTTAAAAAGGAAGGACATTCTGACATATGCTCCAACATGGATGAACCTTGAGGACATTATGCTAAGTGAAATTAGCCAGTCACAAAAAGACAATTACTGTATGATTCCACTTATATAAGGTACTTGCAGTGGTCAAAATCATAGAATCAGAAAGTAGAATGGTAGTTGTCAGGGGATGGAGGGAGGGAAGTGGGGGGGGTTATTGTTTAATGGATACAGAATTTCAGTTTGGGAAGATGAAGAGTTCTGGAGATGGATGGTGGTGATGGTTGTGTAACAATGTGAAGGTACATTGGACTATACTCTTAAAATGATGAGTCTTATTTTATGTATATTTTACCACAATAAAAAAAAAATTGGGAAAAAATTGCTACTCTTTTCCCTCCCCATGCTGTCGGGCCTAGAATATTTTGGGTCATCAACTTGGGGGCTAATCATCACTAAGATGGTGTCTTTACTTTATATTTATTGATTGTATTACAGTAGAATGAGGGGAGTCTACAAGAGACAGGCGAGATATCTGGTGTTATATACTCTACCCTTAACCTTTTACTTTTTTTATTTTGGCTTGAGACTATAGGCACATTCAGCTACTAATGAAATGCCAACTTCGGCTAGACAAATATGAAACAAAAAAACATCTGAGTCAACCGATACATTAGACCCAATTAGGATCTACTACATGAGCACAAAGAAAAGTGAAAATTGCTCATTTTTATCTGACACGTTATTTTAAGGGAGAATAAAATTACGTGAGCTACTTACCCAGCATCAGAACTGTTCCCACAGAGTAAAGGTTCTAGCATGCCAGGAATCATGTAAAAATTTGCTAGAAAAGTTTGAAGAGGCAGGAAATGAATAAGGCAAATTTAAGTGAATGAGAGAATAGGTTATACTGTTCCTAACTAGCCCCATCAGAAAGTTATTGATTTTAGTTCATATAAATCTTTTCTGAGAGCAGTGAAACCTGAAAAGAATTCTTTCCCATTATTTTCCTATATATTTTTAAAAATTAAAAGTGCTACTGTAAATGCTGTAATGCAATTTTCCTTTCACGGACACCTGACTTCCACTTGTACTTCACATCTACATGCTAGGTTTTGGAACGCAGATCAAAGGAGTCCAAAAGAGAGTTTTCTGAGTTCTTTACACCCCTTTATATAATTTGATCCTTCTGTCCTTATAATTTCTCTTAACCAAAGATAAACTTTGGTTAGAAATCCTCACTGATCACTACTTACCATGTCCTATAAATCAGAAAGCACGTTTCCCTTTCTTGTACGTATCCCTGAAATCCCCTTTGCAACATGTTTGTATGGCTACTTAACTACCTTTATTTTCTTGAGTGACTAATAGTGATATTGTTAACTTTTCCCCGTTATTTTATAGAAGTACTACTATTCTAAATGTTCCTGAGTGTAAGACCCAAGTGCTCTGGTTCCTGAAATGAAGTTATTAAAGCTCCTTAACTGTAATAGGATCCAACAGTGCCTTAGAGAGTACCTGACTCCCTAGACCAGACTGGTTCTAAAGCCTTGCTATTAAGAAAGCCCACTAGTTATATTCTGAACCAAATGTTTAAATATTTCAGGTAACCCAGCTAGAAAAAAATAAAAAAAGGTTTTTATCAAACTACTAAGCTTGATTTTCAAAACAAAAGTTTAGGGGTACATGTCACAAAGCTATAAAGTTTATTTTTGGTTTTAAAGTGAGAGGAAGAGAGAGGAAAGAGGAGAGAGGAGAGAGAGAGAGAGAAGGGGCTGAAGTCTGAGAGCTTCTAACGCAATCTTAGCTTAAGGAAAGCGAAAATCTTCACAAGGCTGCTTCCGGCAGCACTGGCATTCCTATCTGGCCCCAACTACTTTTTAAAGCCCAGTGGTGGCTTCTGACCATGTAAACTAAAGATAGATTTTTCTTTCTCCTCTTGCAGAGAAGGGGCCACCTACTTTTATTGTTGATATACTCTTCCCAATCAAAGCCTTTGGTGCCATTTTCAAGATAGCTCTCATTGAAGTTGATGGGCCACACAACACATTTGTTTCTCAGGTTTCCCATGAACAGCTGCAGTCCAATCAAGGCAAAAACACTCAGGCAGAACACTGTCAGGATCATCACATCTGACAGCTTCTTCACGGACTGAATTAGGGCACCCACAATGGTCTTCAGGCCTGAGGAGATAGAATCCCCAAAATCAGAGTCACCCTAAAGCCCTGCCCTCCCCACCTCCCCCAGCCTCCCTCTTGGCTACTGGCTTCTACTCCTCCCTACAGCACCATCCTTGAAACATGGCCACTTTATCTTTTATACCATGAAAATAACAATGAGTCAGCAATATTATCAATTTTTCCAGAAGTATCAATTTTTAAGTCAATAATTTTTAAAAAGTAAAAAGAAAGTTCCTTCTCTAGCACGTGGCTTTTTCCTGGAAGTCCTTTCCTGTCTCTGATGGTTTCTCAGCTCCTAAATAAGTCAAGCTCTTACTCGGCTCAGGGCCTTCACATGCGCTCTTCCCTCGGCCTAGAATGCTTCCTTCTGCTCCCCGTCCTACCTGTCTCATTCTTCATCCTTCTGGTCTCAGCTTAAATATCAATTCCCCCAGAAAGCCTTCCCTAACTTTGTAACTCTTCTCCCTGTCCCATTATTATTAGCATTTTAATAGCACCTTATACTTTCTTCTGTAGCATTTATCATGGTTATAATTAATTATTTATGTTTGTCTTCTTCACAGCTGTATCTATACTTCTTAGAGCATGGCAAATACTTAGTAAATATTAGCTGAATAAACAAATGGAAAAGTCAGGAATTGAGGAGTCTTCCAGTTGGAAAGAGAACTACTGGAAATGTAAAAGCCAATAATAAGTGAAAAAGTACAATAATATTTCCCCAAGAACTCTGGAAATGACAATGCATTGAAAAGATTAATTATTATCAATTGAATATTTATGGTTTGTCTTTCCATTTAAAAATACACCTTCTCTATCACATATATGCTCTGTTCTCTACAAGTGATGTTTTTCTGTCCTAGATTAAGAACAAAATAAAAATACATATAACCTACTAGAATCTGAGATTTAAATGCAAGCCACTGGTTCAAATTTGAACCAGAAAGATTTCTTAACTGCACAGGAAAGGATCAGTGATAGGAGACACAGAAAAATACGGCTGTAGGTTCACTGTTTGGGTCAAAATTGAGCCTATATGTGGCTCTCCTGGGCATGCCCAGCCATCAGGCTTTCCATAGGACACGGCCGACAAAGCACTGAGTTCTCCTGGAGTACCGATGCACCGGGATGAACAAGAGGCAGACACACAGGCCTTAAGATGGATCTCATCTCTGATCTACTTTTGAAGGCAAGAATATTGGATAGAAATTCAAGGGAAATCCCAATCCTGGCTTTGAAGTGTGAGGTTGGGTAGATAATTACTAATTTTAACCAAATTATACCATTTACTTATATGATCTGAGCAATATAGTTAACCTCTTGGGATATCAGTTTTTCATCATGAAAATAGGGATGAAGATTAAGCATGATTTATATAAACACTTAACATAGCAACTGGTATATAGTAAATGACTCAAATATTAATGATTTTTATCTGAATCTCAGTTTATTCATCTATAAAAAGGCATTTACAATACCAACCTCATTGGGTTGCTGTGAGTTTTATATCAAGAAAATAAATGCAAAATATCAATTATAGTACCTGGCACTTAACACTTATTAGCTATCAATATTATGTATATATTGCTCTTATCAAAGAGATATCATTGGGATGATACTGCATGGCTAACCTCATAAGATGGTGATCTAATGGGTGATATGGATATGACTTTCCTTTTGCTGTATTTTGCAAGCAACTCCCTAGAATTTTCAAAATTGAGTCCAATAGTAGTAATGAATGTTGTATCTAGCACAGGACTTGGCACAAAGCAGGCACTTAATATATTTTTACTGAAAAAGTAAATGAATGAGAAAATTTCTTTCCTCTCACACAGATATCCTGAAAGGAATCTAAGAGAAGTTAAAGAAAAAAAAAAAAAGCCAAGAATTAGACTGTAGAGGTGCAAAGTGTGCAAGATGCTGTCCTTTCTTACAGAGCGGGTCTTCTGTGGAGACTGTGGCCACCAAAGAAATTAGAAAGAGCCTGCCTGGGTCCAGGACACAAGGCATTTCTAATCCAATTCCTCTATTCTTCCCAGAGCTGTGCAAAAGAGCACCAGCCAGGGAATCAGAAAGCAGGGATTCTGGTCCCGGCTCAGCCACTATTTATGGCCCACTGTGTTTCAGAACAAATTTAAAGTCACTTTTCAGTCTCTTTTTCTCATACATAGAATGTGGGTTAAAACATAGGACTACATGGCAGGGGCAGTGGAGGAGAAGCTGAAGAATCTTCTCTAGAAGTCTTTTAAAATAGGGCAGAGATATTTATTTGTTTGAGATTAAGTAGTTGAAATTTCCATCTTTTATTCCTAAGGCCATGAGAAATTGTATCATAATCACAGAGCTAGGTAAGAAGGTATCGGTGGTATAAAACAGAAGGCAGCCATAAAGTAAAAATTGTTCCGATTTCATGGAACTTATTTCCATAAGTTTCTGAGGAATAGTAAAGTCTTTCATTATATTCAGCTGGGTTGGAGCAGGTCTATATTAGGTCAATAATGCAATTCTAGGCTCCTAAAATTATATGGTTTGTTTTCAGAATCAAAAAGTGATTTAAAAAAAGAATACCTGAATAGGTCACTGAAAAATGGTTATAATTTCTTTTCTGAACCATTTAGGAGAAATGGCTAAGACAATTACCTATCTGAAAACTGGATGATTGCTAAGGCCTCTTCTATTTCTATTTTAAATAAGAAATGAGCTGTAAGCTGCCATTTGTACTGGTAACAAGAGTATATTAATACAAAACAGTCAAGCATTTGTGATATAAATAAATAAATAATTCCCCAAAAAAAGAAAAAAAGAAAAACTCATATGAGTTTAGCATGAGTCTAATCTGATTTTCCTGGGATGGGACCTCTCTGGACAGTTCCAAGCTCATGTAACAGGGAATTCCCAGTCAGGAGTCAAACTATCCCCTGCTCCTCAAAGATAGGCTCCCAGCAGCCTTATTTGTAGGGAGTGACTTTCTCTTAGGTTACAGATGGCAGGGCAGACATCCGACTTAAATCAAGATCCTTTCCTCTAGGAATTTGGAACAGGATGAGACAGTCCAGTAGTCTTATCATGTGTGGGAATGAAAATATATAAATTTAGCAGCTAAGTGGTAGCCACAGTCTGTCATTATATTAGGATACATTTGAGAAGTAAAGGCAGTTAGTATGCTGAGAGATAGAAAAAGAAATAGACACAAGGAGAGAAGAAAGGGGAAGACAAAGTACTTCCTGGTATCTGGGGCTTTCTGGTTCTACATTCTGGTTTCCCTAGTTTCCAGAAGCCCAAAACATTCCAGCCTTTAGATTCCTTGAAGTACTCCTGTATCTTTTCACTTGCAACCAGAGATGCTCAACTAATACATCAACCATACATGGAACTCATCACTTTCCTGGCGATGGATCTGAACACTCACAGTCAGCTAGTTTAACTTCTCTTCTCCATAAACCAGATGCCACTGCTGAAGAAATCTGTAAACATGAGTCCAGAAAGCTAAAAAGAAATTATTCAAGTGTTTTGTTTGGAAGTCCAAGGCCTAGGTCAACTCCTTGGTGAGAGTTCTTTCAGCTTTCAAGAAGTTTAGAGTAGAAACTTAGGTTAGAAATTGTATTCAGCCACTTATACTTCAGAGGGGCTAAGAGAAACAAATCTTAATTAAGCAAGAATAATCACTAAACAAGATTAACTATGGACATCTAAGAAGAATACCTTCAAGATTCTCATTCAGATTGCTACAAGAAAATCAAAGGAAAGTGTAGGAAAAAGAAAGGTAATGCTGCTCACTGTCTGCAGGTCAAGGTTGATACTCGATTATACATTGGTATTAAATATAAATGGTCACTGTATTATACACTGTCCTCAGCCAAGATTCTTCTTCCTTCCATTAGCATTGATAATTGCAAATGACCATGATTGCAGACATCAATGCCAGTTTATGGAGATGACACCATCGATGTATTTCTTAAACTCAAGTCTTGCCAGCAATGGCTGCCATGTACTAGTAAATGCAGCCAAGCAAAAGTGCTCCCTGCTACCACCAACACAGGTCAATAAAGGCAAGGTGCTGTAGAATTCCTGACCTGATACATGCAAGAAGGGAGGATGCCACTGTTCTGGCTGTGAAGAGAAGCTGTCTTGCTTCTTCTGTTGGCTCACACCACCACATACCAGAACAAGCAAGACACTGACTGAAAACCAGTTATCTAAAACAGAGCAGAATGCTCCTTCAAATGACTCCTACACAACAGAGTGTGCAACAGAAGCCACGTGGGGGCAAATTGGACAGCGAGAACTCTTGGAAAAGGCTAACATTAACAAGAACTGGGATGTGTCTGAGCAGAGCAGTAACACATTTACTACAGATCAAGGAAAGAGAGTTGGACCCTGTGTACAGAAAGGTCAGCTACCAGAGAGGAAGTTGGACATTTAAGGAATTTTGCGAAGCAGGTGAAGCTACTATAACCCATTGAATAAATGAATAAAGCCTGATTATGCCCCTACATCAGAGAAAGCAGCCGTGAATGCTAGGATCAAAATCTTCCGTGATGGTGATGCCAGATTACAAATAAAATAACCTTATCTTTCCTAGTTTCTGGCTCAGGTTGAAACACCTAATTGGTTTAAAGCAAAGTCAGCTAATTCTCCTACAAAATTAACATTGGCACAGGCCTCAATAGCAGTAATAAGCAGTGCTCACACCGGAGGAAAGAATAGTTTCCTAATTCCCAAAGTCTGGCTTCGTCCAGAAAAGTGCTAGGGTAAAGTCATGCCAGGTCAACTTTCCTGCTGCAGATTCAGTCCTCGCAATGAGAGTTCTTGAAGGTTCTTCAGATCAAGAGTAATTTAGGAGAGATTTGGGAGCCATAGATTTATTTACTCAAGACCAGATTCATATCAAAAAGTCTGACCAAAACTAAACTAGCTCTCAAAGGTGGGTCAGGTGGAATGCTGTGAGTCTTCAGTGTTTTTCCACTTAAGACTGCTGTGTTAAACTTTAGTTACCTTTTTCTGAGAAAGCAATGTGGACAAAAGGGAAATACAAAAGCAACCATATTAACAACTATAATATTTTAAAAGAAATAATATAGTCCTGAAACAATTTCTATCTCCCTTAACTATGCAGGAGAAATTGCCAGATTCATAATGTATACATTTAAAGAAAATACTTTCTTTGCAAATTCTGGGGTGGGAAGGAGAAGGGCCCCTCATTTCCCCTGCTTCTTACCTGATCCCACAGGTAAATAGAGAAAGCGACAGAAATGAAAGCAGAAAAAAAATCCAAGAGAAAAATAATCAAGAAATCACACTCTAAAGAGAACAAAATAATATTAAATCTATGTTGACGAACAAAGAAGAAAAAGCACTTTTGGGAAGCCATTTAAATGATGATGGAAATGAAAAGGAACTACCAAGTGAGGCCCTCCCGACTGGTTTTATTTACAATGTCAAGCGCTATTCTCTAAGCAAAACCTGAGACATCTGCTTTGAGACTTCCACCACTTTGTCTTTGCGCATGGTGGTCCTCTGGCACCTGATCAAAGCATGCAGAAGATGAAACTGACAAAGTCACTTAGAAGTTCATTTTTGTACTCAAGCCCTAGATAAATACAAAGCGAAAGCTAAGTTTTAAGACACAATTCTACACAGAATACTTCAATGTCAAGTTGAAACCAGCAAATTCTGGACCAAAGAAAAATAAGTCTCCTTCTGTAAGTTTTAACACAGAACTTGTATGCACTGTTCTCCAAGTCAAGCCCATGGAAAACCATGAATGATATACATCCAGGTCTTGAGTTAGCAAATAAAAAAGGTCGGAATGTGGGTTTGGTCTTTTCTAAGCTAAAAGAAGGTTCTGAATCAAAGCTGTTCTTATACAAAAGGCTGGAGCTAACTGATGCATTGTCCTCTCCAAACTTCTGGGAGTCCTGGCGACCCTGACTCATTCAGAATATCTACTAAAGAGGCTAAGAAGGAGGAGAGCATCAGCCAAGGTGAGCTAGGTGACTGCTCTAGGAAAGTGGAAACTCTCATAAAGAGAGCTGAGAGGTAGAGAGCTTTGTGAGATCCTGCAGGCCTCATGTCAGTTTTGCACTTGCTCTCACTTCTGTTTGTGGCAGTTTGGCAAAAATCTATAATTAAATTGGGAATAGGAGAAGTCAAAGAGAGCAACAATTCCACTGAAGTGATCCATGAGAAAAGTTGATATGCAAAATAGTGGTTTTTACTAAGAGGGAACTATATCCCAGCTCTACAACAGTGGAGTCAAAATGACTTAGATTTCTAGTCAATTGGCCCAGATCTACTGACTCGTGCACTGGTACTCCCACTTGGAGGGAGACCTGGGTATCAAGCAGGTAGGAACAGAACAACAGCCCTCTATGGGAGAAAGCATGATAGATAAGTTCAGAATTTTACATGGGGTGACAGAAGTCTCTCATGAGAGAGACATCATTTACCACACAGCAAATACTCTCAATTTCTCTTACTAACTAAGTAGAATGGGGAGCAAGGGAACTTGGGATTAAAAGTCACACTTTTATCCAAGTATCAATTATATGATTCACTGATAGTGATCTATTACTGGCTTTATAATCCCTTAAAAGTTACTTTCCATCCCAGTTAACCTCCTAAAGCGAGCTCATTTGGGATCATCAAGAAACAGGAATCCAGGAATCTATTTTAAACTGTAAAGCTGATGTCTAAATCTTGATACAAATACTTTCTTTAGGTTTAGGTTTCTTCTTTATAATAGTAACTGCTACTACTAAAACCATTTATGGAGTACTACTATGGGCTAGAAACTGTTTAT